>NC_137272.1:2883359-2922461 GCF_053477335.1 Acartia tonsa
AGAGAAAGAGAGAGAGAGAGAAAGAGAGAGAGAGAGAGAGAGAGAGAGAAGAAATAAAGAAAGACAGAAAGATAAAGAGAGAAGATTGATAAGATAGAACAAAAGAGAGAAGAGATATAAATACAACAAGGATGACAACATCCATAAGTAGCGAAGCATAAACAATTAAATAAGAATTTAGATATTAGTTGACAAAAGCATGTATATTAGGAAAAAATCACGAAACCTTTTCAACATTTGTTTTTAATTTCTTAATATTTATTTATATTTCAGTACTATGACTAACAGACTGACGGTCAAAGTAAATTACATACTGGATGCTCAGAACAAAGGGAAATTTAATTTTGATATTTTTAACTGCAAAAATTAAAAAAAACCGGACCATAAACACCAAAGATATGAGGAAAAATGTGAAAAATATAAAAATAGCCAAAAACCTGAAAAAGGCAGTCTGACCGCCATTGATGTGTTCTTGAAACGAAAGGAAATTTAATTTTGATATCTATAACTGAAAAACTTTGGAAATTGGGCCATAAACACCAAAGGTATGGAGAAAAATGTGAAAAATACAAAAATAGCCTAAAACCTGCTTAAAGGCAGTCTGACCGTCATAGTTGTTTTCTTGAAACGACAGGAAATTTAATTTTGATTCTATAACTAAAAAAATTTTGGAAATCGGACCATAAACACCAAAGATATGGAGAAAAATGTGAAAAATACAAAAATAGCCTAAAACCTGCTAAAAAGCGGTCCTATCGCCATTGATGTTTTATAGTTAATTGTGCTCCTTGATAATAGAAATGTTGTCAAAAAATTTCAGCCTTTTATCTTTTATAGGAGCCGAGAAAATCACGTTTCCCCCAAACTAAGACGGACATACGGACAGACGGACATACGGACAGACGGACAGACGGACATTTCAAATTATAGAGTAGCTTCGCTACTAAAAATTATAGAGTAGCTTCGCTACTAAAAAGAGGGGGAGAGATAAGATAAAGAGCAAAATAGAATAAATAGAAGAAAAAAATATTCTTAAAAACGTAACTTTTAGATGCTTCCGTAGGACTTTTAATTAATCTACATTTGTTAAGTAATAAAGTCAGTCATACATTTTTTAAAACGAAGCTTTTCTATAATTAAGGTCTTTTTCGTACGTCCGTCACAGAGAAATAGTTTTTTTCCCGCTAATTTAGGCACGTATGAATTGTCCTATCGATTTCAAACTTTGCATGGTGATTCGTTTAGTAGTTAGGTACGAGTTAGAAAGCATAGCATAGAATAATAATTACAAGAATGTCCGTACGTCCATTTTAAACATGTTATTTTTTTTACTTTTTTAACAACAAATTTTTATGTGATCTAATCATCCGATTGATCTGATTTTTGGTATGTTGATTCCCGGGACAACAAAGTAAAATGTTAAAGGCAAAGCAACAAACATTATCCTGTATCAAGCAGTTTTTCAACAAATTAACTTACAATTTTGCTTCGACTCTTATACATTTATATTCTGATTATTCTGTTAAGACACTATATAAGTGTTAATGTCCGTTTGTTCTACATTTTTAGTGCTCCGCTTTTTTTGGATGTTGTCATCCTTGTTTAGACTTCTTCCTGTTTTATAATCAAAACTGTAACATCTATTTTAATTTTAATGAGAAGCTTTTCTTTAATCAGGGTAGGTCCGTTCGAAAAAGTTAGTTATTTTTCGTTAATTTAGGCATGTTAGAATTGTCCTATCGATTTCAAACTTTGCATGATGATTCCTATGATAGTTAGGTACAAATTAGAAAGCATAGCAACTATATAATCTTTACCAGAATGTCAATACGTCCATTTAAATCATGAAGATTTTTAAACATTTTGAGAATAGTTTTTCTCGTATTCATTTTCGGTGGAGAGGAACCGGTTCTCATCTATACGAAAAAACTATGTCTAGCATCGTATTATAAACCGGAAAGCCGTTTATAATACGACGAAAGAAATAACTATTATGATATGATTATCCTATTCATCTGAATTTTCGGAATTATAATTTTTAGGACAAGGTAAAGTATTATAAGCGAGGCAAATCTATAATCAAATTCAAAAATGAAAGTATGTTCTTTTACTGTATCATATGTTTACGTAATGTTGTCATCCTTGTTTAATAGCAAAGCCTTACTACAATTAGTAATGTTTCAACTGTCAAATGAAACCAGCATAAAACGTACATAAGGATTGGAGATAACATTTCAGATAGGAAGGGAGGAGATAATGGACCGTAAAGTACACTGGTACCAAAAGTTAAAAATCGTTTTCTTTGTACCAAAAACTATGGCCTTTCTTATTGAATTTTAAATGATAATAATAGTCGTCAAAACATTTAAGCCAATCATTCTAATCTACAGGTAATTTTGTTTATCATCATTCGAATGTACATCAATCTTCCTTATTTCAATTTGTATAAGATCCCTAAATTTTAGAAAAATCATTACACAAACATTTATTTAAAGCTTATTATTTTTATTTTAATCCATTAATATTTCCTTCCATTACTTTCATAGTTAGGACAATTATCTGTTACTTGCGACTACGCCCCCTAGAGGCCTCTAGAGGCACTTAAGGGGGAGGGTGTGTTGATTTCGACTATCCATCTATTTATTTTAGATTATAAAAAAGTAAAAAAAAATTGAGGGGAAAGGGGGTGTTTTAATGGGGGTTAGAGTGATTTTCTTCGGAAGGCGATTTCTTTTGGGAGGATTGTGTTACCCTCGCCCAAAATATTTATATAACTTCCAAGGACCTATGAAAAGCTACCCTGTAAAGGAGAATCATATCAGTTCAGTGGTTAGTGAGATTCTTCGGTACAAACAGACAGACATCCTGTACTTTACGAGTTAGAATACTGATTATCAATTTGTTCCAACGAATATAATAACCCTGGTTATAAAACGTTGGATTCTAGTGTAATGTCAAATTTGTTGTCCCCTCCCAACTTGAGTTTCATAGTCCCAACTATCCTTAATGTCAAATTCTCTACTTATAAATAAACTTAAGTACATCCTTATGTTAAAAATAAAAATATTAAGTGATTGTCCAATTTTTAACGGATTTTGTACCAATTATATTGACTTAATTCTGTGTGAACCAAAATAATAAAAATATATAAGTTAACCTGTTACCTTGTTACCTTGTTATAATAGAGTATTTTTTAGAAATAGCATAAATTTTTATTGCAAATCTACTAAATAAAAAGAAATATTTAATAGTGAAGGTAATTTATAAATTACTTTGTCCATAGTGGAAAATTGATTTTCTCGGTTGCTATTTAAAATAGACAGTTAAGTTTTGATGATAATTCTCTGTACTACCGAACATTTAATATATATTTATTTTACTTTAAAATATCTTTGCCAATATTTCATTGAATATAACTAAACTGGCCTTTGTTAGTTGGAGGCGAATAAAATTGATTAAAACCAACCCAAAAACATAAATTAAGTACTACTAAATTTTACATTTTAGTATGCTTCCTTTACTCTTCAGCTTAGGTGAAAAACCTAATTATATTAAGTCTAAAATAGCTCAATTACCAAAAACTAGCCTTATATGACCGTCAGTCTGTCAGACGTGTCTATTGTCTAACTAGTTCTCTGACCTAACACGGATTTTTTCACTGTAACCAAAAAAGGTAGCTTATAGCAAATGCCGATTTTTGTATATTAGATTAACTGTTAGAGATTGTATCTATACATTTTTCTTATTTTTTGTCTTAGTGACCAAGCTGACTTTAATAATAAAACAACAGAAAAAATTGTGTAGCTAAATGACTTATATAAAAAATTCACCTGTACCTTGTTCCCATACATTGCATTACATAAATAGTTCTTATTCTAATTTTAAATTATGTAAATTTCATAAAAAAGATAATTTTTATAAAAGATAAGTTAAAAGTTTTATGCTAGTGATTTTAAGTTAATAGAAAATAAAAATTAATATCTGGAGTGAAGCCACTAGTCAGTATATTTTGAGTTATCTTTTATGAAATTGATCTAATTTACGAAATTTATTCAACCTGTTTATTTATTGCTTTATCCTTAAGGATTGCGTAAATGATAAATGGATGATAAAATACTTGCAAAAGTCATTAATAAATGCAAATCAAGAACTTGTTTTTGCCTGCAACACCGTTTTAAGCATTGATATTACATATACCTATCTCTATATCCCTGCAGGGTTGATGCCTTGATGACACAGGAATTACATATACCTATTTATATATACATGCAGGGTTGATGCCTTGATGACGCAGGAATTACATATACTTATCCGTATATCCCTGCTGGGTTGATGCCTTGATGACACAGGAATTACATATACCTATCTCTATATCCCTGCAGAGTTGATGCCTTGATGACACAGGAATTACATATACCTATCCATATATCCCTGCAGGGTTGATGCCTTGATGAAACAGGAATTACATATACCTATCCCTATATCCCTGCAGGGTTGATGCCTTGATGACACAAGAATTACATATACCCATCCATATATCCCTGCAGGGTTGATGCCTTGATGACACAAGAATTACATATACCTATCCATTTATCCCTGCAGGGTTGATGCCTTGATGACACAAGAATTACATATACCTATCCATATATCCCTGCAGAGTTGATGCCTTGATGACACATGAATTACATATACATATCCCTATATGCCTGCAGGGTTGATGCCTTGATGACACAGGAATTACATATACCTATCCATATATCCCTGCTGGGTTGATGCCTTGATGATACAGGACTTACATATACCTATCCATATATCCCTGCTGGGTTGATGCCTTGATGACGCAGGAATTACACGGACCGTTATAATTTTCATAAATAATCTTTATTTAGATTTACGCTTAAAAAATAAATATGTTTTATCAATGTTATGAATATTTTTCTTAGCATATTCGATATACCCCCTACACCTACATGCTTTTGGGCATGATTAAAATATTCAAGGACTGATGTAAAATTCAAAAAAAAAAACGATGAAAGGTCGTATATAAGATCTCATTGGGCATACATCAAGTTAATAATATTTACATATAATGGTTAAATTATATGTTTTAAATGAACACTGTACTAAAATAATAACACTTAGAATTGGGTTTACCCCCCCTCTCCCAATTTCTTTAATTTCTCTCCCTAAATTATAACCCTATTTTTTAAAATAATCCCCTTGACCTAACTTTTGGGTTGACCCTGCAGCAATTAAAAATAAAAGTCGATCTGAATAAATATATGTTTATTAAACACAGCAAAACACACAAAAAAAAACAACACGTAAGTAGAAATGCCAAATAAAATGCTTAATTCTACTATTTTAGTATGGATTCGACATCGATCAAAATCCCCTGGATTAGTACCGGTCATCAGCCGTACTGAAAAATCATATATCGCATCGAATTAAAGACAAATTTTCATGAGTAATAAAAAATCTTATACCAGTTTTGTTAGCCCGGAGCTAACAAAACTGGTTTTAATCAAATATAATTTTTCATTTTAATATCCGCTGAAAGCTGTCTTTAATAGGATGCAATATATAAAAAGAAATATTTTGCTATAAAATGAGTTATATAGTAGATGCTCCGTAGCCTGGAGAATCTTCACAAGAAAAACAGCCGTCTATGCTAAATATCAGCCAAGAAAGTCACGCTTTCTTGGAACTGCAGAAGAGAAGGACATAAATTTTAGGTTTGCATCGATATTTAAAAAGGATAATAAGAAAAATGCAACTAAAAACTTGCTAACAAAATAATGAGAAAATTAGCTAAAATGCGCGAACATTGAAAATTAAATGTTAAACAATAACAAATTGTTGATGAGATGAGAATTGATGGACTTTCAATTGATTGTTAATGTTCTGATTATAGCTGCAATTATTTAAATAAACTTTTCTCACAGTTTTCATAAAAATTAGAACAACTTTAAACTATATCCATAGCGATAATAGTTATTTCTCGCATCGTATTATAAACAGCTTTCCGCGGATATAGAAACGGGGCACTTCGGGGCTAAAAAAACTGGTTTTAATCTTATGATTGTACATTATTATATTCGTAGAAAGCTGGATATAATATGATGCTAGATAGTTTTTTCGTATGGATGATAACCGGTTCCTATCCACCGGATTCGAATGAATACGAGAATAGTTATTTCTCGCATCGTATTATAAACAGCTTTCCGCGGATATAGAAACAGGGCACTTCGGGGCTAAAAAAAACTGGTTTTAATCTTATGATTGTATTCTTGATTGGATTTTTGGTATGTTGATTCCTTGAACAACAAAGTATAATGTTATAAGCGAAGCAACTCTATAATCAAGTCCTAAAAATGTATGTAAAGTATGTCCATAAACATTATCCTGTATTAAGCAGTTTTTCAACAAATTTACTTACAATTTTGCTTCGACTCTTATACATTTATAGTTCTGACACTATATAAGTATTAATGTCCGTTTGTCCTACCGTTGCAGTGCTTCGCTTTTATGGATGTTGTCATCCTTGTTTCTTAGATGTCTGGTAACTTTGGACTACATCGTTCTTAATTTCTTTTTAGATGAAAAAGCCAAGATGCCAAGGGGAAAGGAAGGGTTGGTAACTATCTAAGCGAGACCAATTTCTAATATTTCATTTACATCTTTAGTTATGCATAAGAGATCAGTGCTAAATGCTGGTCCAGTATCAACTCACTATTTTTTAAAAATAAACTTTTTAAGGCAAGTTATGGTAACTGCACATAGTGTCTGAAAAATCAGCCATGTGACGTCATACAAATGAGTGATTATAAATATCTTTTTAGAGGTTTTCTTTCCCACTTCTCATCTCATCTCCCTCATTTTTATGACGTCAAATGAATAATTTTTGAGACACTTTGTCCGATGGCAAGTTTTGTATAATATCTAATTAGAAATATTTTCATTGATATTAAAATCAAAGTCACTCTATCTTCGAGATACGGAAAGTGATATGTGTGACGTCATAAAAATATGTCTAAAAATGAAGGATGAGAGTAGAAATGGAAAAGAAAACCCCTAAATAAAGATGAATTTAGACGTATTTATTTTAGAATTTTTTTACATATATATAACTTAGAAAATATGAAAAAAACGATAATTAACATCAGACTTTAAAGGAAAATTGTTTGCAATAAATAAATTTCATAAACCGTGTGTAATAGTCCTCTTAGGCTAACAAAAATATTTCAAGGCAATTGAAAAAGAATTTTGATGAGGCGATACCCAGCCAAGGATCCGCTCCCGTAAGTTTTCAAGGATGTGAACATTGAACACACATTATTTTTTTATTTAGTTTTTTTTTGCATTTGTAATTTTGTTTTCTTGAAATTCTTTGATTTACATAAGGCCAAACATTCATCATAGATATATGATAATTATATTTTGCCTCTAAAGTATATTTAGACATTGAAAAATACTAAAGTGACAGGTCTTAATTTGTTATACTAAAAAAAAAATATTTAATACACTGTAAAAAATATATGCCCTAATATTAAAATTCAATAACTACTTTCCTTTCTTGAAAAACATAAATTAAGAGAAAGTTACAAGGTGCTATAACACAATTTGTAAGTAAAGCACTGATAACCCCCCCCCCCTTACATTTGAAATTTAATAAAAATAAGGGGGGATGTAGTTGTGTACAGCTGCGGCCGCTGAAATTTATATTTTGATATTTCTAATATAAAATTTACACAAAGATAAACATTTTCTGCAAAAAATTGTCCTTCTACAGGGTGTTTCAAGAGAAATGCGCTTTTAAAAAACTTAATTAGGCATAGAAAATGAAACAATTATATAAAATGCTTTATATATTTGAAAAACCTATTCTGGGACATTTATGTTTCAAATATTAAAAATTAATTTTTTTTGACAAAATATGCCTTAAAAACCAGTTTTTCCAAAGGCCTAATTTTTGAAGATTTATAGAATTAAAGATTGTGGAAAAAATGCCCTCATTTTTAAAATTTGAATTGCGCGGCTTGTATTAATAGTAAAAAAATGCTATACATACCGTTAGAATCATCATAATCTCTAGTTTTTGGATATATAAGAACCATTCCTGTGCTACATATAGTTGAGGAGCTACGTGGTAAAATGTTCCAACTTACTTAAAACTTTTCAACCTTTCTCACATTTTTCAATGTAGCTCCTAAACTACAAAAAGCACAAAATGGCACATATATTTCTAAACACTAGAGTTTATGATGATTCTAACGGTATGCATAAAGTTATTTTACTATTAATACAAGCTGCGCAATTTGAATTTTAAAAATGTGCGCATTTTTTCCACAACCTTTAAATTCGTAAATCTTCAAAATTAAGGTCTTTGGAAAAACCGGTTTTAAAGCATAATTTGTCAAAAAAATCATTTTTAAATATTTGAAACATAAATGTCCCAGAACAGGTTTTCCAAATATATAAAGCATTTTATATAATTGTTTCATTTTCTATGCCTAATTAAGTTTTTAAAAAATGCATTTCTCTTGAAACACCCTGTAGCTTCAAAAAAAAAATAAAATTACAGCCGTTTTAAACTTGTAAGTAAAAAAGGACCTAAAAACAAGGTTGTTCAATAAAAGGGTGAGGGGGGGAAAATTGACTTTGATTTACTTGAATTCGGAAATTCATAATCAAACAGGGGACTTGCACAAAAAAATTTAGCCCTCTAGCTATAATAGGAACTGAGATAATAGGGGGGGGGGGCGTTGAACGTTTCCAATATTAGTAAACTCAAATTGATCCCTATTTAGTGCTTAACATTTTGGCAAAAGCTGGCAAAATAGACTGAATGCCATCAAAAATAGAATTGGCAATAGCTAGGAAAGATAAGTTTAACCAAAGACTGAGATTGCTGCCCAAATCATTAATAAAGTGGATGCCATCATATTGAAGCTGCATTTCACCATAGATTACATCCTAAAGTAAAAAGATCAATTTCAAAATTTAAGGCGGTTTTTTAGGCACTATATGTATAATACATGGAAGTTTTATTTAAATGTTTTCCAGTTTGACTTCAAAACCAATTCATAACCACTATTAAAACCAGTTCTCAGCCACACAGAAAAATCATGTATAGAATTGTATTGCAAACAATTTTCCACGCATATTAAAACAAAAATCACAAAAATAATATCAGTTTAATTAGTCAAAGACTTTGGCTCTTAATTTTTTAATTCAATATCCATGGAAAGCTGTCTATGATACAATGTGTTACAAACTATTACAAACCTTGTTGAAGTAGATTCTGATCCAGTCAATGTTATCCTTGTAGGCTCCAAAATCTCTGACAAGCTGAGTCTTGAATGATATCTTCAGGCAAGGTGTTATACATTCATCAATGTTGTATCTGTTGTTAACATATTCTTTTAAAATATTTCCTGTCACAGTTTTCAGTGACTGTGAAACATTAAACACAGGATCTTCACATTCAGGTAGCCCAGGAAAAGCATTTAGCAGAAAAGGAGATACACAGTTCAATTCGTTCATCATTAGTCCTTCATTATATTATAATGTTATTTGTTTTATAATTTTTGGAGACCTAATACAATTTTTATACTTTAATTAAAGTAGTTTGTATTTTGAGGTAAAGAATTTACAATAAAAAGAAAAAAGACAATTCTGACCTAAATTTTGATATCTTACATTATATTTCCTGAGAGCTTTTTCAGTATACATTGAAATTGATCAGTTGTGTCAACATACTGTCTGCACTTATTTGTTCCAAGTTGTTTGGTTACATAAACTGTTACCTCATAAGACCTGTTAATTTTAATTTTCTGTATGTATTATTAAAGATAATGTAATAAACTTCATCTAAGACAATCGAGCTAATGAGAAATGGCTAATACAAATCTATATAGAATTAACTTCAGAGCATAAGAACTTATTAAATCATATATAAATTAAGAAATTTTTTTTAGTAATAGATTTTGAATATAATATGCTTATCCTATCCTACATAAAGTAGTATGCTCTTTTTGTCTGTAGTGAAGGATCTTGCTAAATGCTTAACTGATATGGTCCTTCTATACAGTGAAGCTTCTTATATGTCCTAGGATAATCTTATTTCTATAAAAGTATGGATATGACTTTAGACTATTATCAGTCCTTTCATATTCCTTCAAATGTAGAGCCCCTAATGGGATGCAATACTCTAACACCCAAGGATATTAGGTTAAGTAACATCCATCAGACAACTAACCCTTTGATTGCACGATATTTGTCTAAGAAGTCCTAACTGTGCATAGTAGTGAGTTGTACCTGTGCATGGGCCAATGCATTCCCCCAACTCTTGCTATTTATATGTTGCACACCTGACATTGCAGCAGTAGGAACTATTTTTAATGTCTTTGTTATGATGCAGTGTCAGCCATTGATTCAAGCCTATCACCTCCCTGGCAATGACTGGATGCGCTACGTGTTAAGTCACAATTGGGGGTTAAATATACATAATTAAAACTTTATCTTACTTTGCCAATCCTTGTACATTATATGCTCCAAGAACTTCTCCCATTTGTGACCTTGTGTCCAGCATGTTTATTTTTGGATCAATCATGTAAACTTGGAATGGAATATTTGTTGCAATGGTTACTTCATTAACATCTTTTGCAGTATTAATGATATAGCAGCTTCCATGATTCCAAAAGAATTCTCTTGAAGAATCATTAGTTTTGTGTACAAATTCAGTAGTGTTTCCAACATAATCCACAAGATCTGTATTGCCAACTGTAATTTTGAGGGAGATATTTTTGCTTCTCAAATTAAGGTTATTATATGGAGCTTTCTGGCTAGATCTACCATTGATTTTCCATGTCAGACCATCAGTAAGGTCTTTTCTATTTCCTGCTAAGAAGTCACTCATTCCACCAAATCCATGAGTTTCAGCAAATTCATAATCAAACTGGGAGTGAGGACAGATTGCAATCTAGAAAATATTAACTGTAAAAAATAAGCCTTTTATTTTGCTATTTTTCTGAAGTAAATAGAGACATATATGCATAAATCATTTTAATTGGGTGAGGAATCACTTTTTCTAAAAGAGGGGTGTTTCTCACCCCCCCCCCCCCCCCTCCCTAAGAAAATTAAGATTAAGATCAATTAATCCAGCAGTTATCAAGGACTAAAATGTCATCCAGGCTGACAGCCAATGACTCTTCTCTTTATTCCAAACATATATTTCAATTTCAGGGAATGTAAGTCAAAATCATCTTTTACTAATTAATATTACTAGCAGCTACCCTCCACCAGTATATTTATAAACCTTCTCTAGACGCATAAGAAGCAGCTTAAAGAAAAACCCTGTCAGTCCAGCAGTTATCAAGATCTTAAAGATATCCTATTACTTTTTATGAAAACAAATAATTATACTATTAAGAAATCATTTAATGAAACCCACCTTGGGCAAAACATCAATTTCATCAAAGCTTTTTTCACTGCTGACCAAAACAACGTCTTGACTCTCAAACTTTTTGAATGATTCCCATTCAGTTCTTAAAAATACCCCAAGAAATACAACAACAACAGAATACTTGATAAACTTCCATGTATCCAACATGGCGGTTTTAAGTAAATTAAATGCACACTCCAGTTCTGACAATACATTTGTACATTTACACGGAGCACTTGGGGAAACCAATTTATTACAGTGTACACAATTTAGGACAAAAAATATATTAAAAATCTATAGTAACAAGTAATTTTTAATAGCGAAGCTACTCTATAATTCACTTTGTCTCTCAGTCCGTCAGTTCGTCCGTCCGTCCGTCCGTAACGCTATGGGGAAAATTGTAAATTATTTCTTTGACTTCAATTTTTTTCTACTTGTATTAAGCACTAATTATTTACTTGATATTATTCTATAAAAAGGCCTACTTGAATTAAACAAACTCGTTGATTGCTTGATAAAAGAGGGTGTTTTATTTTATTGGAAGCGTGGCTGTTATGTATATGGGGTCTATTCACAATTTATTGCTTGACAAATTTTTTTTAAAATCAACATCCATAAAAGCGAAGCTCTAAAACGGTAGGACAAACGGACATTAACACTTGTAGAGAGGGTCAGAACTAAGTAAAGAAAAAATAAATAAATAAGTTTTAACAAAATTGTAAGTAAATTTGTTACAAAACTGCTTAAGTACAGTTTACTCTTTAAGGACAAACTTACAATTTAGGGCTTGATTATAGAGAAGCATCGCTTATAACATTGTACTGAGTTATCATAGGAACCAGTATTCCAAACATCAGATGAAAAGGGTAATTATAACATATAAAAACTATTGTCAAAAAAGTAAAAAATCAGCAAGTTTGAAATGGACGTACGGACTTTCTGGAAGAGTTGTTACACTTTCTAAATTTTAATTAACTGTTATAAGAATCATCCTGCAAGTTTTGAAATCGAAAGAACAATTATAACATGAACGAAAAGAGCTAACCTTTTGGGACAGATGCGTGGACGGACCTACCCTTACTATAAAAAAGCTTCACTTTTAGAAAGTATCTTGAAATTATTTTGAAAGTTAATTTGTTCATTTTTAACATTTTATATTTTGACCAATTTATGATATGATTGTTTTTTTTAGTAACATACTTTTTTTCTTTTAAGTTTTATAGAGATACTCCTTACTGCAAGTAGTTATCCTTGTTTCTCTTTGAGTTTGGTTATTGTTATAAACGAACATTTTAACCTTTATATTAAAGACGCAGTAATTTACATACATTTTTATATGTTTACATTCCTTTATAATGAAAAAAATATCATTGAATAAAGCTATTCAAAAAATATTATAAAGCTTTATAGAAAATAACAGTACATTAACATTCAGACGAAAAATATCTAGATAAGATATCAATTTCTACATATATTCTAATTTTAAAATCTTTCAATCTTTTCAACCTACCAGCAAAATAGCTTAAAACCTGACAAGGGTCAATATAAACCTTAAAAATCAATAATTCAACTTTAGTATATAATATATATAGAAATGTCCTTTTTTTTGGATTTTTAACTTTTATTGACTGAACTGAACAATAAGATAAAGATGTTATCTAAGTTTCTATACTATGTGAAAATTGATAGTGTTCCTAGAAAAATGCAAATAAAAAGAATATTACAGCAAAAAGTTTCTTTTTGTTAAACTGTCATTATTATGGCTTTTAAACTATTGTTAGATATAGAAATATATAATTGAAAGAATTTAATTTTTCCACTCTAAGTTTCAAATGTTTTCTATGATTAATTTATATCATCAAGTAGTAATGTTTTTTTTGTCTGAAGCTTGAAATAACTTCGACAACTTCTAAATCGACTGATTTCTTCATTTAGTAAAGATGGTTTTAGGTAATCTTTTTTTTATAATAGTATTGTGATTGTTTTAGGCTATTTTTCTGCCTTTCCACAATCCTTCGATTATATGTAGAGTCTCTTAGTACTATGGGCCTACCTGCTAAGGATTATAAAAGAGGCATTACTTGTCATTTCATTTGGAGAGGGGACAATGGGATGTTTATTACACTAGTCCCCAAAGTTTTAAAATAATAACGTTTTCTCTCTGTTTGGGGACTTTAGTGAAATTTAATTGGTTGGTTCAATAAATTGAGTGTTTAAATGTTTTACGAACTTTTTATAAACAGAAGAGTAATTTTGTGTATCATCATTGGGAATATACATCAATTTATTGGCCATTGTCTTAGATACCTGTGTTATTTGCTGCTAGATCATAAAAACGACAATATCTGTTGTAAAGTGGAACCACTTTATATTGGCCGTGCGACCAAACTAAATCCATAAAAGGCCCTATTATCCGTCAACTTCGAAACTTCTGTAGTCAAAATGGAGGAAATTGTCTCATGGAGGGATGGGACATTGGGGTTTAAATTATACTAGTACTCAAAGTTTTATAACGACGTTTTTTGTAGTTGGGTAATTTTATTTTGATTGGTAGGTTCTCAACTGCTAGTTTTTAATCCTTTCAACGAATAATAAAATATACAGAAGGAATAATTTTGTTTCGTCCATAATCTTATCCCTCTTTTTAAAACATAGAATTTTTTTGACGAAGACCAAATTGCACCACTTTTGACGTCATATTCTCCATCTCTTTTTTAGAGGTTTTCTTTCCCACTGCTCCTCTCATCTTCCTCATTTTATGAAGTCACAGGAATCAAAAGTGACACAAAAGTAATGCAGTATGGTCTTCGTCATTTCTTTCATTCATTTTCCTTACGTTTTATAGAAAGGAAATACTTACATGGGAATTGAGGGAGTAGGTGTAATTTGACGCGAAAAGGTATAGAGTTGCTTTGCTACTAAAAACTAAACCTACTATACCGCCACCATTGATG
Organism: Acartia tonsa; assembly: GCF_053477335.1. Lineage (NCBI taxonomy): Eukaryota > Metazoa > Arthropoda > Copepoda > Calanoida > Acartiidae > Acartia > Acartia tonsa. The sequence continues at coordinate 2,897,760 of NC_137272.1, forward strand.
TGTAAAATGAGGTTGACCGTATTATTTTCCCAGTATTGAGATGTCTTTTTTAGGTTATTCAGATGTCTTCTTTTAAATTGATTAGCCTTGGACAAATGTTGGAGAAAAAGATTTTAACAAAAAATAGCAACAAACAAGGATGACTACATCCATATAAGTAGAAATCTTCATTTTTGAATTTTGTTTTGCTTAACCCCTTACAGTCGGGCCCCTTGCCGCACCTTAATCGGTCGGGGGGGGGGGGGGGGCGTTCAACGCCCCTCCTTATTATCTCAGTTTCTATTAGAGCTAGAGGGATAAATTTTTTTCGTGCAAGTCCATGGTTTGATAATGAATTTCCGACCTTTTATAAGTCTAAGTCAATTTTCGCTTCCTTCACCCTTTTATTTAACAACCTTTGTTTTTAGGTCTTTTTTTACTTAAAAATTTCAAACGGCTGTAACTTTCTTATTTTTGAAGCTAGAAGAAATTTTTTTTTCCAGAAAATGTTTATTTTTATGTAAATTTTACATTATAAATATCAAAAATAAGTTTCAGCGGCCGCAGCTGTACTTGGCAAGTGCCAGCCGCCGCAGTCGGCGGTCGGCGGGAAAACGGCGGCGGATCTACATGAAATTTTAATACTTTATGTAGACATGTAAGAAAAGCTTAAGTTTAAAATTTGAAGTCTCTAAGTCAAAAATTACGGCCACAGGAGCCTTTTAAATATTTCTGGAGACCTGGAGGATCAGGACCTGCAGGATCATACCTGGAACCTGAAAGTGACTTGAACACCTGTATTTTATATAAGGATGTACTACTAGAGGATTTTTTAGTATTTTGGTATGATAAAATGCTTTGTTTTAGTCAAAAAAATATTTTGCTCTTTACCTGGATGACCCTGCCAGGTTTGCTGGCATCCTGTGCCCGCCAGGATGGAGATATTCAAAAAATTCCAACTCTCAGTTATGTGTCATACCCATACTTAAAAAGTCAAGCAGTTTGGGCTCTTTATCTATCACACATAGAAAATGAGATAGAAAAAAACCGGATGGGGGGGCGTTCAACGCCCCCCCCCCCCCCGACCGTTAAGGGTTAATAGGTTAATATCAATGTTAAATAGGAACTAAAAGTTACGTATTTTGAAGCTTTTCTTATATTAGGTTAGGTTAAGTAAAGGTTAGGATGGCCCTTCATGGTTAGGGCCATCCAGAGTAGACTTGAGTGAATTGTGATTGGTTGGTTGATTATGGTGAGTGTTCAAACGTTTCAAAGACTAATTTCAATCTACAGAAGGGGTAATTTTGTGTATAATCATTGGGGATGTACATCAATAAATCGGCCATTGTCCTATCCCTTTAGTTACCTGCACCAGGCACAGATAGACATATATTACTAATAATAAAGAATATGTAAGACACACCTACTAAAAAGTTGCTACTGTTATAAAAATGAATCATACATTTTTGGCACCGGTATCAACATAACATGAATAATTACGTCTTGGTTATCTTGGACAATGTAAAGAATAAAGGAGAAGCTTTGATATTAAAATAATGCATATCCTTCTATAAAAAGTAGTAAAGTTTTTTGTCTGAAGCTTAAAATTTCGATAACTACCGAAAAGATTAGGTTTTTCATTTTATGGAAGATTCTTATTGGTCCATGGATGGTTTTAGACTATCTAATTGTTTTTTAAAAAGTCTGATTTTAGGCTATTTTACTACTCTCTTTACTCCTTCGAATACATAGATCCAGATGCTAGGAGCACAGCCACTAGTTATAACTTTCATTATGATGCTGTTAGGGCAGAAAATCGAACACAAGACCAATGTAAATAAGGTTTTCCTATAGCTTTAAAATTGATTTTTAAATTAAAAATGATCTTTTCAGTTCTGTTCCAACCAAAAAGTTGGAGCCGTCCTAAATTATTTGATTCTTAAAGCTTTTTACACCTATCAAAATGTATTAGATCAATATCATAACAAGATGCATTTTTAGACCCATATAGGCCTGTGGCAATTTTTTGCGGGGCTACCCATTCCAACCTTACCTGTCTTAACCAATGTAAAACACCAACAAACAACCCCCCCCCCTATTTTAGATTAATTTATATAGAGGGGGTTTGTGCTCATTTGGCACTTTGAGAGAAACCCCCAAATCACAGATTCACGAAATTTTAAAATTGTACTATTTTTCGGGCTTAACCCTAATAATTAATCACTAAACAAATACCCAACAAGCCTGAAACTTCAGGAATCTAAAGGGATAAGACAACAGTCGATATATTGATTTACATTTCCATTGATGACATACAAATTTACCCGATCTGTAGATGATGTTGAACACTACTAGTTTAAAACAAACTAACCAAAATTCAATAAAAGTACCCAAAGTTTTTAAGCTAACGAATAATATGCTGTTTATATTAAACTTTGGGTACCTAATGTCTCCAACCTCCCTGTAAAAACTGTGTCTGACATATAAAAATCAATAATCTCGGTATTTCCGTTTGTGCCTCAAAATTAGAGTCTACTACATTTTACTAAACCACAAAATAAAAATTTCTTTATTAAATTATAAAATTGGTAGAATGTCTTTGTGACTATATATAGGGAGGGAGGAGAACATTCGACTATTAATTCACTGGTACCCAAAGTTTTGAATCAAAATATATAACTTAGCTGCCATGCAAAAACGAGTTGCGCAGTTTTGCACAGGATTAAACAGTACATTACATCTTATTCGTTGACAAAAAAAAACTACGGGTACTTTCAATTCATATAGATTGGTTGGTTTAAAACTAGAAGTGTTTAAACTTTTCAACGAAAAATTTTAAACTACAGAATGCGTAATTTTTGTTTCCATCATTTGATTTTATCGTCTATTGTCTTGTCTTATCTCTTAATATTCATGGTCTATTATATATCTTTAATACAAATCTCATCAACTACTAAATCGATTTAGTTACACTCTTCAGGAAAGCTTAATATTCGCCTGGGTCTGATTTGTGTCTATTTTTAGAATTAAAAATGTGGGGGGAGGGGGGTTGTGTAAGAAAATCCAAAAAAGCCAACAGCCAATATATTACTGTTATATAAGATTTAAAATACAAAGACGCATTTTATTAATTCTTATTTTTAACATCTTAATTAGATTTGGAACTAATGATCTATTATTTAGCGAAACAATTGTATTCTATAAATAAAATGTTTCTATCTATAGTAAACTAAAAATATTCTTGATTAAAATGTATCTAGACCGTTTTTATGGGCTTGTTCAGCAATACAAAACCCTCATAAACTTTTTAAAAGTGAAGCTATTCTATAATTAGGGTCCGTCCGTCCGTATCGGATAGCTTTTTTGTTAATTTAGGCATGTTAAAATTGTCCTATCGATTTTAATCTTTGCATGATGATTCCTGTAGTAGCAACTACATAATCATTACCAGAATGTCCGTATGGCCATTTTAAACATCTTGTTTTTTTATAACTTTTAAACAACAATTTTTTATGTAATACAATTTTTTGAGTACTGAGTACTATTTCAATAAGATACAATATTTTGAGCGAAGAATCTCTATAATCATGTCCTAAAAATGTCAGTATGTCCTTAAACAGAATTGTGCATTTAAGAAGTTTTGCTACAAATTTACGTATAATTTTGTCTAAACTTATATATTCATTTTTTTGTATATTCAGTTCTGACATTTCACAAGAATTAATGCTTGTCATACCGTTTCAGAGCTTCGCTTTTATGGATGTTGTAATACTTGTTTGATTGACTTTTTAAAATCTTGAAAACGGATCTTGTCTGTATTTTTAGAAACAAAGCTACTCTGCAGACTTTTCGTGTCAGTAGGTTGGTCTTTAATATAATTTTAGCACAGTCGTTTATCCATACTGCATTTTAGTCTGTCCGAAACAGAATGATAAAAACAACCTATCGATTGTAAAACACAAGGTAACATTTGTTGATTGTAGAACAATAATATGTGGACGATATAATCTGGAATCTAAAGGGATAAGAATAGGCTGATACATTGATGTACATCCCCAATTACCCCTCTATGTAGATTAAAATTAGTGGTTGAAACGTTTGAACATTCAACTTAATTAACGAACCAATCAAAATTTACTGAAGTCCCTAAAGCTGCTAAGCAAACAAATAAGAAAATTGTATCATTAGACTTTGGGGACTAGTGTAATAAACAGCCTATTGTCCCATCTCTCTCTGCGAGATAATGGACATGAACAGAAATTTTACGACAAATTAACTTCGTATTTTTGTAAAGAATTATAAATAATTTCAGATTTTTTAGTTTTTTTTTAGAATTTATTGAATTTTTTAAAAACACCCACAAGATTTTTTGGTAAAAACATTTTGTGGCAAAAAGTTGAAAATTATCAACTAAGGGGTAATGGGATCAACATATCAAATAGAGGGATGTTCTACATTTCAACAAAATTAGCAATACTAATTTAGCTTTGGTGCTGGGACTTTTGGGGTTAAGCAATGAAAAAAGGCTAAAACCACTAAAATCTTTAAATCATATTATTTAAGGGAGGGGATATGTACAGAAAAGGGGTGAATACACCCATCTAGAGATCTATTCCCTACTCCCCTCTATTTGTTGGTATTGCACCCCATATAGCTCCGTTAATTTTAGATTTAGGGGGGTCAGTAAAATCCCAGTGCTCGGCGTTTTATATTAACACTTAATCAAATGAACTTCTGGGCCACTTTATTTTTTGATAACACACAAATGATTTCTGACTAATCAAAATATTGTTTTAAGTCTGACAAAAGAATAGAACGATAGACTAACAGATGGATTGATAGATAGACTTTTAAACAAATGGAACGATGTACCGACAGACAGATAAACAGTACAAAAGATACAAAATAGAAGAAAGAAGAGGGAGAGAGAAGACAATGGGCTGTTTATTATATTAGTCCCCAACGTTTCAAATAACTCATTTGTTGATTTAACAACTTTGGGTACTTAAGTGAATTTTGATCAGTTAATTCGTCAAGTTGGGTGTTTCAACGTTTCACTCACTAATTGTAATCTACAGAAGTGGTAATTTTGTGTATCATCATTCGGAATGTACATCAATTTATCGGCCATTCTATTATACCTTTAGATTCATGAGAAGAAAAACAGAAAGGGTAACTTTAGATGGACATGCACTGCACACTCTATTATTAGGTCTAATGTTAGGATCACAGAACCCATAATTTTGGCAATTATCAGAAAGCTTCTGAACTACGATCAGAAACAGGCAAAAATATTCTGAAAAAAAATTACAAACCACATAGAAATGTCTTTTTTAAAAAGATATAGGGAAAATTAATGGTTTATCCAGATTTGCCAATCATTTTAGAAAAGTAACTGGATGTCTGTCTGTCTATTAGTACCGAAGGATCTCCCTAACCGCTGTACCGATATGGTTCTCCTTTTAAATGTAGCTTCTCATAGTTTCAGTGAAGGTTTATAATTATTTTTGGAGGAAGGTACCTCCAAACTAACAACATAAATCACCCCAAGAAAAAAATACCCTCCCCAATTTGTTTCTTTTTCATTTTAAAACTAAGCAGTGGAGTGGAGGGTCGACTTCCACCCCCTTTTCTTTTACTATGCCTCTAAGTCATCCCCCTTAAGCATTATTTTTTTTTATCTCAGAATTCTCATCCACACTCCTAGCCACGATCTGGAAATTTTGAAATTGATCGCAAGTTTTTGTGCCGTGTGCCTAAATACTGATCCATTAGGCCTATTTTATTTATTGTTTATTGTTTAATAGCTGGTACGCCTCCTAGAGGCCTCTAGAGGCCATTGTGGTGTGAGGGGAGAGGTAGAATAGAATCAACATATTCATTTTGATCAATTTTGTCTAGGGGTGATTTTTTTGGGGGGTGGGGGTGGTAACCTCCTTCTAAATAGTTAAAAACCTTTCCAGGACCTTTGAGAAGCTGCACTTCAAAGGAGAACCATATCGTTCATCGTTTAACAAGATTCCTCTGAACAAATAGACACACATACACGAGGGATTAACCTCCTAAAAAAAACTGGTACTTTTAACTTGCGGAAAAGTTTTCGGCACAATAGTTTATCATAGGGTTTGCAATTCTTTTGTCTAACGAACTTTTGTTTAACACAGGCCTCACGACTTTTATAGTGTTCCAATAAAATACCCAATAAACCAACTAATTATTCAGCATGAAGTGAAACTTTTCTAATTAAGATTGTATCATACCTTTTGTATCATACCTTTTGTATCATATCTTTTGTATCATACCTTTTGTATCATACCTTTTGTATCATACCTTTTGTATCATACCTTTTGTATCATACCTTTTGTATCATACCTTTTGTATCATACCTTTTGTATCATACCTTTTGTATCATACCTTTTGGCGCGTTACAGGGACAAATATTATCCAAGGAGGAAAGACCATTGGACTAAAATTATTATTAAACCCAAAGTATTTATAACTACATTATCTAAAAACAACTTTGGGTACTTTTGATAAATTTTGATTGTTTCTTTCCAAACTATTTGTGTTCAAACTTTTTACTGATAATTTTAATCTACAGAAGAAGTAATGTTATTTATCATGATTGGGGATGTACATCAATTTATCATCCATTGTCTTATCCCTTTATATCCCTGATAAAATCAAACATACTCCAACCACCCAAAGAAGATTTTAAATCACTAAAAATGTCATACACGTTAAAGACATGTTTTGTGAAGAAGGATCGCTATTTTAATAATTTTCACAAAATTGAGGAACGTCTATTTTTTATTGATTATGAACTCTGATTCTCTCCTGATTAATTTCTTTCAATATCAAGACATTAAATTATTATTGTAGTTTGGAGAATGGTAATGTTTCTTATTTCTTAAAATCAAATTAACAATTGAGAAAAAATCTTAAAAATATTTTTATTAAGTATGATATTTAAAGTAAAGAAAGTGTTTGATTTTTATTCATTATTATTGAGTTTTTTTAATGGTCCATTCTTTGCTTGTGTTGTGTGAGGGTGGGGGGTGAGTAGAGGCAACTCTCCTTTAAACCTCCTCTTTCATACTCATGGCTAATGCTAAGCTTCCCTGAAAATCTCCTGTTTGCTCTTTTACAACAATCTTTATCTTATCCTTTAATATAAAGTAGTAATGTTTTTCTGTCAGAAGCTTAAGAAGGATTTAAACCTTCTAGGAAAGCTTTAGTTAAATTTATAGCTTAGTATCATGGTCAATAAAAAACCAAAACATTAATCTTAGATTATTTTTTTAATTAAATAAAAAATAATACACTTCTCAACTTTTCAATATTAAGATGTCAAAATATTGAGCTTTTAGTTTTTCGTGTTTTGGGCTTAATTGTTTTTAATTTCTTGATGAAATCAAAACTGCAGCAAACAAAACAGGGATTTATCCTACAATTTTTAGTTTTATTTGTCCTAGAAATTCTTTATAATACATGAGTTTTCAGTATGGCTCAGGTCCGTTTTTAATCCAGTGGATATTCATCGTTTTTGAAGCTATACTAGAATATGTTTTCTCGTATTCATTCGAATCCGGTGGATAGGAACCGGTTCTCATCCATACGAAAAAAGTATGTCTAGCATCGTATTATATCCAGCTTTCTACGAACATAAAAATGTACAATAATAAGATTAAAACCAGTTTTTTTAGCCCGTGCCTTCGGCACCTCGGGGCAAAAAAACTGGTTTTAATCTTATAATTGTATATTCTATATCCGCTTAAAGCGGTTTATAATACGACGAAAAAAATAAATATTATTCCACTGATTTGTTTGTGATATAATCTAAACAGGGAGGGAGGGGACATTGGACTGAAGGGTATACTAGCCCCCAAAGTTTTCTAAAAACGTTCTTAAGAATTTCGTGTACTTTTATCGAACCTTGGTTGGTTTGTAATAACTAACAGTTTTTAGACTTTTCACTAATAATTTTAATCTATAGATGAGGAGGAGGGGGGGGGGGGAGGGGTATTTGTTTATCATAATTGGGGAAGTAATGTAAATCAATTAATCATTCATTGTCCTAAACCTTAAGATGCATGCATTGATAAAATAAGTATTTAAATTACGGAAATGATAAAGTTATTTTTGATAAAAAAAGTTATTCCATTGAATTTTATTAAAAGTTAAGCGACATTTCTTTATATAGAATATGTCCAGAAGTAACGCAGCATTACTCAGAAAATATAGTTTGTATGTATGTATATTCAGCAATAATTTTGCAAAGTAGTTAGTTTTTAAAAGCGAAGCTTTTCTATAATTAGGGTCGATCCGTCCGAACGTCCGTACGTAACGGATAGCTCTTTTCGTTAATTCATGCATGTTAGAATTCCTATCGATTTAAAACTTTGCATGGTGATTCCTTTAGTAGTTAGGTACGATTTAGAAAGCATAGCAACTCTATAATCATTACCAGAATGTCCGTACGTCCATTTTAAACATGTTGATTTTTTTCTTTTTTAACAACAAATTTTTATGTGATCTATTTATCCGATTGATCTGATTTTTGATAAACTGATTCTGGGACAACAAAGTACAATATTATAAGCAAAGCAACTCTATAATCAAGTCCTAAAATGTAAGTATGTCCGTAAATAGTATTCTGTATCAAGCAGCTTTTCAACAAATTTACTTACAATTTCGCTTCGTTTCAGTGCTTCGCTTTTATGGATGTTGTCATCCTTGTTTTTATGTTAAAACAGGGTGCATTTTTTGCATTCTTTCTGTCTCCGAATAAAGAGCCCCTAGATGCAAAAGGGATATGCTAGATTTTTGTCAATTCCCATTTTTAAACTCTTTCATGGTGACGATTCACGAAATAACGAAATGACCTACTGAAAAACATTATTTATATAGTAAGATTCGTCACTAAAATTCTATTTAATTATACTTACTGTACACATATATAATATTCTATTCATTGCAATTTAATGTTGCAAAAACTGTGCCTTTAAATATCAAGGTCATATGTTCATTGAAAACAGTTGAAAATTCATCTGTAAAAAAAGTACCGAATCTACTCCCGAATTGTTTGTCTGTCTGTCGGTAATGATGGGGTTGTCCGATTTTTATGACACAACCCAATCTGTCCCGATTTTGTATCACTTTTGAAAAGTGCGATTCCTGTGACGTCATATAAAAAGAGAAGGGGGAAAGAAAATCTCTTCCCTTTTCTCCCATTTCTTTTGAAGAGATTTTCTCTCCCCCTTCCCTTTTTCTTTCCCAAAACGTATATGACGTAACTGGAATCGCACTTTTCAAAGTATTACAAAATCGGGACAGATTGGGTTGTGTCGATTTTTATTACCAACTCAAGCATATTTACAGGATTAAAAAAAGAAAATTCAAAATTGCGTGGGATGTCTAAATGAGGGGCTTAAACACTGGGGTGAATGTATGTTAAACAGGATTTTACAAGCCAAAAACCATGGCGATACGGGATACGTATTATCTAATTTGGGCCTATTTTTCTATTTTGCATTTTTTTATGCATAAAGTATTACCCATGATCTTCTTATAATGCAGTGGTGTGCACAGGGTTTTGCCAGGATGCTATGCGAAGGTACACGAAAACTTTGACACACTCCTTAAAACATAGATATTCTGGTGATAATTGGGGGTGAAGTTCTAAAGCATATCAACATCAACAACCCCAAAAACATTATCCAGATAGCGTCTCAAATTGTTCTAGGAGGTTATACGAGTTATTTTTTGTATGTGTTATTGCTGTTTATTTGGTTTTAATGAACATCTTTTTTTTTGCATGGTCAAATGTGTCTTATGAATACATACACTCTAAAAAGTATCATGTTCTGATTATTTTAAAAAAAAATTTTATTCATATTGTAGTGTACTTTTGGGAATAAGTCATTAAGACTGAAATTTAGTTTTATAAAAAGTGAACATTTCCACACCTACAAAAGCAAATTAATTTTAGCTTGAACTTTTTAAACATAAATGTCTTTTTTCGGACTACTTTTAATACTAGTTGCTTCAACCCTAGCCTTTAGGAGATGGTCGGGGAGGTCAGAATAATAGACTAAAGCCCATTATAATGTTTTCCTTTTTTGTGCCTTTTGAAAGAAGCATTTTTAGAGTGGTGTTGTATTTTTATATGTAACTTTTTTGTGTAACATAAGTTTATCCCATTGAGTATTATAAAACTCCACTGAAACGTGTAACTTTGTCGTGTGTAAAGTATAAAAGGTAAACAAAAATAATTTGTTAGAAAGAGCACAGTATCTATGTACTAGCGGCTACGCCCCTTGAGGCCTCTAGGAACATTTGAGAGAAAAGGAAGGCGGTTTTGGGTTAAGTCGATCCTTTAAAGTCAATTTTAGGTTTAAAAAGTAGCGGGACAATTTGTCTTAAAAATCAGCCATGTGACGTCATAAAAACAAGACATTATCCATCTCTTTTTTAGGGGTTTTCTTTCCCACTTCTCCTCTCATTTCCTTTATTTTTATAACGTCACATGTCTGATTTTTAAGACACTTTGTCCCGATACTTTAAAAAGGTATTTTTGAGGGGGGTGGATGTGTAATAGTTTTAGTGGTAAGACTTTTACTTTTACGAATGGAGGTGCCCTCCCCCAAAATAGAATTGTAAACCATATTTGGACCTGTAGAAATTTCACTGTAAAGGTGAACCATATCGGTCTAGCGGTTAGCGAGATCTTTCGGTACACACAAAGAGACAAAGATATGTTTAAGTATCAAACTTTCCCTATAACTTTATTGTCTTTTAATTATTTCCTTTTCCTAGCCACAAAATTCTTGGTCCAACAACATAAAACCATTCCCAACTCTTTAAAGAGCTTTGTAATTATCCTGCGCAGGTTTTAAGCCATTCAGCTTTCAGGCATTAGAAAAGGACAACCCTTCATTTCTTTATTTTTTTTTAAAGCAAATAATAAGTGTTATGGTTACTTCCTATTCCCATTGAATCGGTCTTCTAGAAGCAGGGGGCGAAGCTATTAGTAAAATTATAAGGGTTAAAACTTGAAGAAATTTAAATAAGTATCTAAAATGTTTATTGATCTGTTACATGCATATTAAGAATTTTTTTAGTGTTTTTGCATCTTAGTGAATAAAAATCTGGCAAAATTGATTTGAAGACACAGAAAAAAAAACGATATTATAGGGACTTTTTCACCTTCTTAACTATCTCAATATTTTTGCTATTTTATTTTCCCTTTATTTTAAAGCTACACGTATATTTTGCTAAAATATTTTTTTGCAACTTTAAAGAATCACTAAAAACCATAAAACCACGATTTTACGGTTTATTTGAAGTCTAGAAAATTTTCTTCATTCAAATTAAGATAAAATAATATACAACATATAATAACCAGGGATAAGGGATGGGAAACGTAAGAAAATATTATTCCAGGCCTATTTTCCAACTAGGCCTAAAACACTAGTTTCGGGATGACGCAGTAGTTAGATTTAAAAACTATGAACAATGATGAAATAGCTATTATATGAATGTAAAGAAAAAAAGTATAGAATAGAATTCAGGTAGTTGATTTCACCTATCATAAAATATAATAAAAACTTTTCAAAGAACCAATATGTTAGTGGCTTTAAGTAGAATCCCGTTATTACTTCGCCACCCCCCCCCCCATTTAAAAAAAAGTTTTTTTTAAGATGGTTAAATCTGATTTATTTTCAAACATTTTAAGGGGGGATCTACTTCACCCCAAAATTTGTATATAGAAATAAACACCGCTTTAGCTCCCCAGCTTTAATAAATAAATTAAGTAGAATTGAATAAGTACATGGGTAACATTCTATCAACTAATTGTTCCATAGCAAACATATAAATTAAGAATTAAAAAAAAAATTATTTTACGTTAAATATTAACAGAAAAGTTCAATTAAGTGTGCAATAATTTTTACCAAAATTAATGAAATTTTTTTTTAACAAAACACAGTACACTTTTATTTACATATTGAACTAGTTTTGTATTTGTGATCATTTAGATGGGTTATCAATTCCACATGAAATGTAACTTTTAAATTGTCTAAAGACATGAGTTTTTCACATTGTTCTAAAGTATAAAATGTTGAATCCTACTCAGTCTTCAAAAAACGATCTCTCAATTTATGCTTTGCTATATGGACATTTATTAATGTGTAAATTTAATAATAAGTTGATGTGATTGAACGTCATATATATTGTTGTCATTCTGATAGCAGAAAGTTTCCATTGTTGTCTTTCTAATAGCAGAAATTTATGTTTGGTTGAATTAATTTAGCCAATAATGAACTGGGGGACGCGTTTGTTATTAATTAATTGGTTAATGCTAAAAGCAAGTTTCAGGCTATTGGATATTGGCCTACAGCCAATGAGGAACTGGGGGAAATGAGTTGATTTTATAGGCAAAAAAGAAAAGTTGCCCCATCACTTTTAAAAGGAGGCTGAGACCTAATTTTCGGTCAGGTTTCCCATCCCTTATCCCTGATAATAACTAGCGCAGGTACTCTAGGAATATGGTTTGTTTGTGTGTTCGTCTGTTATCACTTTGTCTGGTAAAGTTGCGAAAAAATAAGTATTCTTTCTAATTGATTAATGATTTATTTAAAAAATCAAAAACAAGAAACCTATAATAACAACAGTTTGGGCTATAGTCGGTTTGATGACATTGCCTTTAAGGGCCATGAACAAGTACAAGTAAAAAAATCAGCATGTTTTAATGGAACTTTCTGGTAACAATTATATAGTTGCTTCGCTTTCTAAATTGTATCTAACTGTTATAGGAATTATCATGTTAAGTTTAAAATCAATTAGACAATTATAACATGTCTTAATTAACGAAAAGAGCTAATCGTTACACGAAAAAGCTAACTGTCCCAGACGGACTACCAACCCTATTTATAAAAAAGCTTTGCCTTTTAAAAAGCCTAAAATTTCCCTCATACACAAAGACGTGACGAATGCCTAGAAATACATCCATTGTTAATGTAGTTTAATTTCTTTAAAATTACACCATTTCCTCTGATTTTTAATGTCCTAGTGTTGTTATTGTAATAATGTAAACTATTTTAAAAGCCGTGGATAATTATGTTCAAATTATGTGATACCTGTTTCAGGAGTCCTCCAGCAAGGTTTGAATATGATGGGATGATTCTAACAAGCCTTTAAATCCATGATTGGGGCTGTTTTTTTTTACAGATATACTGACATAAGGATTGATCATACATGTAAAAACATTATAATTTTAATAGTTATTTCTCGCATCGTATTATAAACAGCTTTCCACAGATATAGAATGTACAATTATAAGATTAAAACCAATTTTTTAGCCCCGAGGTGCCGAAGGCACGGGCTGAAAAAAACTGGTTTTAATCCTATGATTGTACATTTTTATATTCGTAGAAAGCTATATTGTATAATAATACGATGCTAGACATAGTTTTTTTTGTATGGATGAGAACCGGTTCATATCCACCGGATTCGAATGAATACGAAAAAACGTGTTTTTTTCTGCAAGTTTTCGATTTTTTCTAAACACTTTTCTATCCCTATCGTCACTTTTTCTCATTTAAATGGCTTTTTAATGCAAATTTACCCTTTTCTGGAAGTGTTCGTACAAGTAAGACACAATTTATTGAAAATTCAAATTCATGAAATATTAGTTTATGGTTAGCTTTTAAGACAAGCTTGTATTAGTACTTTGTAAATTTCTTTTTTTTTTATCCTATTATATGGCAGTTTCCTAAAATTAGTGAAGCCCGCCATTTAAAAAGAATAAATTGAAATTATGGGGAAGGATTATTTTCACTTTAGTTTAGGTTAGGTACTTTGGTAGCCCCGCAGGGTAGGGATACTGCAGATTTAGGCATTCCATGACGACTTAGGCATAAATTCACCCCCCTAATTTTAATTATATTCAATTTATTTAAATAATTAAGGGAGTGAGGATTACTGTACTCGCACCAACTATCATTCATTGATTAAAGATACACTTAAAATTATTTTTTTGATTTCTATATGTTGTTTCAATATAAGAAATTTTATTGATGATTCGACATTTCTACTTTAATTTCTGTGGGTATTTTGAAATCTTGAATAGAAAATTAAACCCATTCTTTTTAGGTTAGTTAAGGGTTGGAGTTAGCTCTAAAAATGATTTTATAATTCCAAAGTTTATTGTCAATTTTATATTTTTGTGCCATCGAAAAAACGTCTTTTTAGGGTGGGTGGACAAAAGTTGTTAAAAGTCGTCAAAAATGACCATTTCTTACGGGGCGGCTGTATATAAGTTTGTTTACATGACTACGCATACAAATTACTAAATTTTGCCACAAAGGGGTCCCTCCATGAAGCTTGCTTCAAGTTAAAGGATAGATACCTTTTAAGTTACCTAAACTACAGTTTAAGATTATCAAAGAAGGTGATTTCACTTAAAGTTTTCGATATGCGCTGAAAACCACACCCATATTTGAAAATAAATTGAAATTAAGGTGGACGGGGGGTTCTTCATATGCGTAACCCTACAGGGCTACCTATAACCTACCCTAACCTACTATAAAGTAATAAAAACAAAGAAAAGAAAATCTGCTTATAAGACACTTTTAAAGAAACCGCCAGAGAAAGTAATGCCTTTTTCACATACTTTGTCTGTCTGTCTGTAGAGGTAAAGTGATTTAGAGGTAAAGTGTTATTAAAGATAAATGACTATCTTTTTTTAATGTCCTTTTCAAATACCCATCAAATATTTAATTTACTTTGCCCCAAGGAAATGTTTTTGATTAAACAGGGAAAAAACACAAGGAGGGAGGGGACATTGGGCTTAGACTAGTCCCCAAAGTTTTGTAATAACGTTTTCTTATTCATTGGCTTAACAACTTTTAATGTATTAAGTTGAGTGTCCAAACGTTTCAACCACTAATTGTAATCTACAAAAGGATTAATTTTTTTTGCTTCATCATAAGGGGGATGTACATTGTACATCAATTTATCGGCCATTGTCTTATCCCTTTAGATCCCTGGAAAAAAAACATGATTTTCCAACCTATGTCATTTTATGGAAATCTCCTTTTAACAGGATACGACTTTTCTAAGGGTAGAATGAAGCTATAACCCATAAAAAGATCACATTTAAATATGGTTTCTACAATTGTTATTGCTTTTAAATCCTTAAAGGTGTTTTAATTTTTTTTTGTCTAGTATGATCGAGGTAATAGGGTGCGCACTTCAATTTATCGTCCATTGTCTTACCCCTAAGTATTAAGTATAGATGAATAATCCAGACAACAACATACTTCAAGTGGTGAAGACCTTTTTCGTCTGCTACCAAATTGCTTTCTGTGTTTTTTTAGGAACTCTGCAGTGTTTATATTTCCGACGTTATTAGCTAATTTAAAAGACCCAATACAAAATTCTTTTACTTTAAGTTTATATGTACAGAGAACTAAAGGGATAAGACATTGCCGATAAATTGATTTACATTCCTAATGATGATACAAAAACTTACTCCTTTTGGTGATAAACAACCTAATAAAACAACCAATCAAAATTCAAAAGTCCCAAAAGTTATTAAGTCAACGAATAAGAAAACATTATTATAAAACTTTGGGGACTAGTGTAATAAACAGCCCCTAGTCACCTCTCTCTCCACCCCTCTATTCTATTACTTTAAATGTAGCGGGAAAAACTTATCTCAATTATCAGACACGTGACGTCAGAAAAATGAGTAATTATCCATCTCTGTTTTAGGGGTTCCTTTCCCATTTCTCCTCTCATCTCCCTTATTTTTATGACGTCACATGGCTGATTTTTGACACACTTTGTCCCGCCGCTACCTTTTACTGTATCCTTGTTTGAATCTTATGACAAATGTCCTGTGTTCTACTTTTGATCAATAACTCAGTGAACTTTACCAATATTTTCAAGGGATAAAGGGGTAGGTTTTCTCATAATAATTAGTAATCTTCTCTCCTAGATTTTTTAGAGACAGTATTATTACTTTTTATAATTTAAGGTTAAAGTCTATTTATATTCTTTAAGCGTCCACAGAGGGGATATTTTATTGGGAACGATTTCTGGAACTATAAGAATCTTCACTGTAAAGGAGAACCATATCGGTCTAGCGATTATCGAGATGCAAAGTAATAGACACATACACACATCCTGTTATTTATATTTAAAAGGATTTTAACATTCCTTTATCCATGAATATTTTGTAAGAGACACATACATATGTGATCAAGTAATGCATGGATAAAGGATATGTTGTATCATTACGATGTTAAGAAGATTTTTTATTGTATTCTTATGTACACTATTTGCTACAAAAAAGATGTAAGATGCTTTTCATAAAAGAAAAACATTTTTAGGACAAGCCTCTAATCATTTAATTACATTTTTAAAATATTTTCTTTTACAATTATTTTACATGTACAGTCATTTATCCAAATTAACCTAAA
Source organism: Acartia tonsa (assembly GCF_053477335.1). Lineage (NCBI taxonomy): Eukaryota > Metazoa > Arthropoda > Copepoda > Calanoida > Acartiidae > Acartia > Acartia tonsa. The sequence goes on from NC_137272.1 coordinate 2,914,226, forward strand.
GACAACCAACCCTTTAATTACACGACCTTTGTCTGAAAGTCCCAATTGCAAACAAGTAGTGTGCGTGTATACACAGTCCATGATTTATTAATTTCACACAGCTGACATAACAGCGTGAGATACCATTTTCTCGGGAGAGAGCTGGACTCGAACTCAACAACTAGCAGACACATTTACACGCGCAGGTATTATCCATAAATCCCTGATAGTTATCACGCATGAAGTAAACAAAAATTTCAATGGCAAATGTATATCAATCAAAGTGACACAAATTTTTTTACAAGGAAAAAATCAGTTTGACCACAATCAAGGAACCCGGTATTAGTGTCTTAGAAATTATCTTAGTGACGTCAAAAAAATAGGATGTGTCGATACTACTAGGATTTTTAAGAATTGTTAATATAGGCCTGAAATCAAGATTTTTTGTGCTTTTAAAAAATATTAAAAATATTTCTAAAAATTCTACATTATTTTTGCTCACTTTTAAAAAACAAAATCAACTTTTTTTATTTTTTTTTATAAAATTATCTTTCAAAATTGAAATAAGATCTATCAGCTGATATTGTACTTCTTACATAACTCAAGAGTTGACTTACAATGTGTAAATATTTTATAGATTATTTAGCAAAATAATAAAAAACCTATATGTAATTTCGTGATTAATAATTGGCTTAATCTTACATTAAACATTGAATGATTTTAAATAATTTTCAAATATTTGCTTTTAAAATTATACTTATTGTATAAACACCTCATAAGTTAGCGCAAAATGCTATATATTTTATCACATATGAGCTATTTTTTAAGCCAGCTTTTTAGTCAAAATTTCAAACCAATAACAATTAAATCAAAAGATATTAGGTTAAAACTATATATAAACGAGAGTAAAGAAATAAGATATTGCTATCAACAACAACAAAAAAGGGTTTTGTCTAGTTTTTGGTAAAAATAACGCATATTTATCATTTTAAATTAAAGCTATCTTTTCAAGATTACATCTATAAATTCGTCTGTATTTTATAACTTATACATGTTACCATGTAAAATCAATTGATTTTCCATAATAATTTTATTTCTATATTAAATTTAGAGACAGCTAATTTTTCTTTAAATATAATGAGATGTTTATCAGAAATTTTTAATTAAGCATAATAATGTATATATAAAAAAGACAATTACGAATAAAAACAAAACAATCAATTATTAGATTATTTATATCAATAAATTTAACGGAATTTGAACGTAATTGTTAAAAAAGCTAGCTTAAACAGTTTTGCCATTAAAAAATAACCTTCTTTATGAATGGTACATTCTAACAAGGGTAATGATATCCAGTAGAGCAACATATTTAACAAATATGTCTTTAAATAATCAGTCTATTTAACAAATATCTTTTTAAAATGCATAAGTTATATTACCTCTCACAAGATTGTTTAGTCCTTTGACACTGTACATAATTATTATTTGATTGATCTATCCTTAATTTTTATTCATATTCAATTTTATTGTTTGTATATAAATATTTAATACCTGTATTATAATACGGTTATTATTTTTTTTGCTATGTTTTTATAAAATAAATATCTAAGCAAATGTTACCAATTCTTATAATTATCTGGAATTGAAAAGAATTACTTTCATTCGGTTGCTAAAAAGAGGAGAAAAAGAAATGTATTGAGTCAGATAGTAGCCTTAACCTGTACAGCTTTACATTTATTTCATAGATAAATTGAAATTGAAATTAGATAAAATTATTAATTGATTTTAGATTATTAAACAAGACATGTTAGAATTATCCTATCAATTTCAAACTCTTCATGATGATTCCTATGACAGTTAGGTATAATTTAGAAAGCAACTCTATCATTGTTAACAGAAAGTCAGTACGTCCATTTAAAACATGCTTTGTGTGTTTTTTGGCTGCTATTGAAGAAAGACAACTGAAATTTTAAGTGAAAAGGTCTTTTAAGAGGTGTTTTAATGTATTTTTTTTTACAGTAGATTTTGATGGATTATTTTAGGTTAGGTTAGGTGATTGCCCTGCAGGGTTAGGAAAATGGCCCCGCATGGATAGAGCCCCCCCCCCCCCGCAGTGGCTAGAAATAGGATAAAATCTACTGTGAAAATACCAAGAAACGTCCCTTAAGAGGCATTGTCATGAAAGGGACTATACCCAAGATATATGTGCATCTACTTAACGACTTCCAAAATTTGAGGGTGCCCTCAAGTAATGACCCCTTCCCCCCCCTGCATCTACTCTATACATTATTTTGTCTGTCTGACTGTCGGTCATGCTTAAAAAACCTTATTGTTGGAGAAATGTTATTTTCACGACTGCTTTTTTAGATAGCCAGCTGTAAGTTTTAGTCAAGATACCTTATATTTATACAGATCTGCTCCATATATTTATTGTCTGTCTGTCTGACAGATATACTTAAAAGGACAATTTAGTTTTAAAAGAAAAAAATTTAAAAAATGTTGGTGGTTTTTTTTCTAAGCGCGTGAGGGTGCAGGTACCCTATCCTAAAATAGTTAAAAACCTTCCCATGACCTATGACCTATGTCCCTGCAAAGGAGAAGCATATTAGTTAGGAAGATCCTTCCATATAAATAGACACACACACACAAACATTCTTTTACTTTGATATAAGGATTAGCATTTTGTTACTGTATCCTATTACTAGCGGCTACGCCTTAGAGGCCTCTTGGGGCACTTGAGGAGGAGAGAGTCCAATTTAATAAACCAATTTATTTTTCTAGATTTTAAAAGAAAAAGACAAACAAAGAGACAGACAAACAGACATCCTGTTACTTTATTATATCCTATTATATAAATTAGTAAGCTAAGCTTTTTTTGACTGTAGCAACGGATCTTGTTAACCGCTGAACCTAAAGGGTTCTTCTTTACAGTGAAGCTTATTATAGGTATAGAAAAGTTTATAACTATTTAGGAAGAGGGCTCTCCACTCTCCAAAAAAAATAACACCTAGAAAAAAAGTACCATCTCCGCAATTTTACTTCTTTGTTTTAAAACTTAAATTGAAAATTGGAAGAATGAACTTTCCCCCTTACCACCCTAAAAGCTTCTAGTGATGTTACTGCTAGTGATAATATATTATAGTTTATATCAACATAATATGCGGATTTTAAGAAAAATTTAATCAAATATGCGGACTTTTTTCAACCTTTTTTTGACAACATTTATTGGACATATTAGAATTATACTATTGATTTCAAATTTTGCACGGAAGTATGTCCTTTTACTGTATGCTATACTTACGCAATTTTGCAACAAATTTATGTGCAATTTCATTTAGACTTCAAAATTAATATTCTGCTTATTAAGTTCTGACACTCTAGCTATTGTGCGTTTGTTCTACCTTCTGATTTTTGTGCTTCGTTTTTATGGATGTTGTCATCCTTGTCTAGAAAATACAAATTAATTAATCTATGGTAGAAAGTACAGAGAGTATAAATTATTTCCTACATTTTCTTTATCAATTATCAATTATCAATCACCTCTATTATCCATCTCTTTTTTAGGGGTTACCTTTCCCACCTCCCCTCTAATCCCTCGTTTTTAGTTACGTCACTAAGATAATTTCTAAGACACTAATACCGGGTTCACAATCAAGGAGTAATTTGTTTTAGCAGAATTGCAAGCAAGGATTATTATTACCCAAGGCGGCGAAGGTTTTTTAAAGAGATGTAGGGGAAAAAGAAAGAAGAATTTACAACTTAATAATCTTAGGGAGAGATAGGCCCATTGGAAAAAAACAACATAATAACCATAATAGTAATTTTAGTATGTTAGATTTGTCCGACCGATAATAATTCCTATATCATGTAGAGATAATTAATATGTTAATTAGTCAAATTTGATGAGCTTTGCTTTTATGGATGTAGTTATTCGTGTTTCCATTATAATTATTCTTTAATTTTATGCTTTACATTAGTTCCATTTCATCTAAAGATATTAACGTAAAATAAGCAGGGGTAGAATATTCTTGAAAACATTACTCCTAAGCACAAATGAACTTTTACCCTCTGATAGAGATATAGAGAAGAGAGAGAGAGAGAGAGAGAGAGAGAGAGAGAGAGAGAGAGAGAGAGAGAGAGAGAGAGTGAGAGAGAGAAAGAGAGAGATGTCCAATATGCATCTTTAGTTTTTCCTAGTACTTAAAGAGTCTGTAAATTATTTATTTCAAATTAAATTTTTAGTTTAATGACATTATTATTAATAATTTATTAATGACTTTGAAAAATACAATATACCTAATAGAAGAAATAAAAAATTATGTTATATTGGCCTACCATTGGTCAATTAAAATGTATACTGGCCTGTCACTGGTAATTTAGTCTGTGTAATGGCTTATCATGGGTCTTTTGTATTGTTTGACATCATTTTTTATAGGCAAAATAAACAGCTTCCAGGTTATTATATTCCTTTTTAAAAAGCCTAAAACCTGCACACATTAAAAGAACAAAGCTATATAAATTAAAAATATAAATTTTAAAAAAATGCTTACAAACCCTTTAATTTGAATGCAAAAAATGATTGTTCGGAAAGAAATCAGAGCGGAAAAATTGCATAAAAAATATATTTGCTTTAAAATACAAATATTATGGAGTTTAAATTTCACAACTTTCATTTTATCTTTTAACCCTGAACTGGGAATAAGGATATGGTATCTGAAGAAAATAATTTTGCCTTAAATGTTTGCCTATTATAAACTTTATAAAAGCGAAGCATATCTATGATTTAGATTTTTCTGTCTATATCTCTTTCTTATAGTTAATTAAGATATGTTAGAATTGTCCAATCGTTTTTTAAACTTTGTTTGATCATTTTCGAATTAGTTAGGTATAATTTAGAGATCAAAACAACTCTTTAACAAATTATCAAAATATACTAATGTTAACCCTTACAGATCGGGCCCCAATTCCCACCTTAATAGATCGGTGGGGGGGGGGGGGGAGGGGCTTAAAGAGCCCCCCCCTCTATCTCGGCTCCTGGTACAGATAAAGACGTAAAATTTTTTTCTGGTGGTTCATGTGTATTTTTAGAAAAAATTACTTTTTCTATTCATAGAAGTCAGACCGCTTCTTAGCCGCTTTTTAGCGGCCAGCCCCTAAATTTTAAAACAGCTGTAGAGCGGCCAATTTTGCAGCTAGGATGAACTAATTTTTGGACAAACTTTTATTTTTCATAACAAAAAAAATACTTTTTCTGATCATTGCCGAAAAACGGCAAATAACGGAAACCGCCATTTTCGGCGGTTACGGCGGTAAAACGGCGGTTGGTGGCGCAAATTTATATTTCTATCTGTTTATTATTGCTCAAGGATTTACCAAAAAAAATTATAGGTCTCTAGCTGTAATAGAAGCCACGATATTCATGATATATGTATGTAGTAAAAGCTGGACAAAAATCGGTCATAAAGTCGGTCAGGGAGTGGTCAAACGGTCATAATACCACTTTTCTCAGAAGGTCATTGATATCTAAGTATTCACCCAAAATTTTTAGGTTTCTACCTTATACACAAAAGTCATAATGTAGAAATTAAGATTTATTTAGAATTTTTTCAAATATTTTTTGCTACCCAACCAACTTTGACCGGACACCACGACCGACACAGACCAGATATCCTAACAAAATCAACTCTTGCCGACGTATAATTACTAAACTTAAAAAGTCATGAAGTTACAGCTCTTCATCTTACCTACAAAAAAAATGAGATTGAAAAAACTAGAGGGGGGGACTCTTTGAGCCCCCCCCCCCCGATCTGTAAGGGTTAACGTGAAAATGTTGAATTTTCTTACATATCCGACATTCTTTCTTTCGTAATGTAGAATGTAGTTGTCCTTTTCCGTGATTAATAAACTGTTGTTCCAGTACAGACGGACAGAAAGACAGACAGACAGAAGGAAAAACGGACAAAAGGAAAAACGAACAGAAGGACAAACGGACAAACGCACAGAAGGACAGACTGAAAAAGGACAAACGGACAGAAGGACAAACAGACAGAAGGACAAACGGACAAAATGACATACGGAGACAAAAACAAACGGACAAACGCGCAGGAGAGACTAAGAAAAGGTCAAAAGGACAGACGGATATCCGGATAGACAAACAGAAGGACAGAAGGACAGACTGACAGACGTGTAGAAGGACAGACAAGCAGAAGGACAAAAGGACAGACGGATATCCGGACAGACAAACAAAAGAACAGAAGAACAGACTGACAGAAGGACAGACTGAAGAACGGACAAAGACAGGCGTACAGAAGGACAGACAGACAGGCGTATAGAAGGACAAAAGGACCTTTGCGGCATGCAAAGATGTCCAAGCTTTTTATTTTTAGGTTGGTAAAATTTCTTTACCTTTTTCCCTTTGCCTGAAGGGATTAGGCATGAAGAAAAATTATCCCCCTCCCCATAATTTCAATTTAATTCAAAAATAGAAGAAGGGGGTTTAAATGCTCGATAGTCACATTGAGGGAAAGACCCTAATTATAAGTGGAAAAGTAATAACGAATTTCTAGACTTAAAATCTTATTTTAATAATATTATTTCCTGTAATTAACAAACATATAAATAAATTATAAATCTGTTTAAAAACAAAAATTAAAACTTGTTGATGATAAGCAAAGGAAATAGTCCTTGTATTATCAGGGATCTAAAGGGATAAGACAATGGACAATAAATTAATATACACATCCTCAATGATGACAAATAATATTATCCTTTTATTATACTTATTGGTTGACAAGTTTGAACACTACTAGTTTGGAACCAAGTTTAATGATGGTAACCAAAGTTTTTTTTAACCAACTAATAAGATAAAATGGCAATAAACTTTGGGTACCAGCTTACTTTGTACTAAAAAATTCCCTTCCTCCCTGAGTTCATATACTAATATTCATTGACAATTAGGAAATAGAATAGAATAACTGTTTTTTAGATCGTTTTTATGACTACCTTTACAAGGGATATTCTAAAAGTAATTAAAGTTTGAAAGTAATTTTTAAAAAATCCGAGTGCACTTACTCTACAAATAAGACATTTGTGTCATTTTAAGTAAAAACTAGCGGCATCGAGCCCAGATTTAAACCTCAAACCTACTAGGGTTCTAAAGGGATAAGACAATGACCGAATAAGAAAAAGTTTTTAAAATAAACAGCCCATTGTCCCCTTTCTCTCTGCGAACCTCCACTATTTCAGATTTAATATAAAAAAGTAAAAGATTTATAACTTTTTCCGAACCTATGAGAACCTAAGATTATATTAATCACTATGTAAATCCTATTTATAAAACAAAATAAGCTATTAATATTTGTTTAAATCCTTTTTTATTTGTTTAAAGCATTAAATTTGTAAGATTATACATGTATGTAACCTAAACACAGTAATAGTGTCTGACTGATTATGACGTAACAAAAAAAATTAGCCAATGAGAGGTCACTATAAATTTTACCATTGGTCAATAACGGCCTCTCATTGGCTATTTTTTTTGTCACGTCATAATCAGTCAGACACTATTACTGTGTTCATGTAACCTCTTCCCTCCTTTTAATTTACCAGAGATCTAAAGGGATAAGACAATGGCCGACAAATTGATGTACATCCCCAATAATGATACACAAAATTATCTTTTCTGTACCGTTGTTGAACCGTTAGAACTCAAATTAATCAATACACCAATCAAAAGTTACTAAAGTCCCCAAAGTTGGTTAAGAAAACGTTATTAATTTTGAGGACTAGTATAATTAATAGCCCATTGTCCCCCCCCCCTCTCTCTCTCTCTCTCTCTGGGTGTACCTCAATTTATCGTCCATTGTCTTATCCCTTAAGAACCCTGGTTAATTTCCTCAAAAAAATGTTATTAGTAAGATTATACATATATGTAAATCCAGTGTGTAAGCTGACCCGCAAGGCTAACCGCCGCCGCCACTAATAGGAGCTCTGGGTAAAACGGAAATAGGAAAGGGCATGTCATAAATCATGAAAAAACACATAATTTCCGTTACAAACTAATTGGTCGGTCAAGCCCCCCTCCTTATTCTGCATATTATAGTTTTGAGTCTATATTAATTTGAGGTGTTCTAGTGTTTAAACAAAAAACTATTTAACATCTAGACTTAAAAAAAATGATATCATACACAGATATTTTTTACAATTTTTATAATATTTTAACCTTTGTCTTAAAATTTGCTGAGTCCTTACCATCTAAAGA
>NC_137272.1:2922561-3046079 GCF_053477335.1 Acartia tonsa
GGGGGGGGGAAGTGGTTCCTATTACAAGGACACCGTGAGTAAATAAGCCCCCCAGCCCCCTTCTGAGAAATATACACATTTTTGTCTATTCTTGTTCGTGTTTTTAATCCTTTTATGTCATTGATTTATATTCATTGTTTGACAATTATGCAAAAATAACATTTTTTTATGTTCACATGGGAAACTTACTTATGATATGAATAAAATTCGCAAAAAATGTAAAAAATGCAGATTGCTAATTTGGTAAATAATATGTTGCTATTTTACAAGTATGTGATTCATTGATGTATTATAATATGTTTATACAATTTAGCTTGCTAATATGGACCTCATTTATTGGGCAGTTCGTTTAACTAATAGGGGGGGGGGGGGTGAGGGGATTAGGGTTATCGTTTTTTCAGCCAGCTGCGAGCTTAATCTATGTTAATGCAACTAATTGATTTGATAGGTCTCGAACCTTGAACGTCAAGGTAAAGCATGACAGCAAGCTAAATCTGTCTGACAAAATTGGATTTAAGAAACCAAACTTGATAGAAAATGCACCACTTTTTAATATATTGCCGTTGGTTTAAAAGAAAATCTAAAACCACCAAAGAAATTTCAATTGTTTGATAAGGGTTGTTTTTATTTTAAGTAAAACAGAACATACTTTAAATGCGGGTAAATTTGGGACTGAAGAATGTATGCTTGAAATATTTAAGATCTAGGTAACGGGTGAACCGATTGGGCTCAGTTTTTTATGGAATTACTTATTGGCCATGCCTTAGTTTTATTGGGAGTGGGACAATGTCAACTTCCCCCCCCCCCCACCCAATTTTAGCTTTTGCAACGGCCAACACAAGTTATGAAAGTACCAAACTATGCATAAAGTTATATATATGTAATAAAATTATTTTTTGTATACTTATGTTGAAATACATATCTGTCGTTCTTTCTGAAAAAAATGAAACCTGCTACTTTCTTTCCATTATCCTAATGATCCAAATGTACTCTTACCATCCGAATTGATCCACTTTTTGAAAACCATAATAGGCACAATTTTCACACTTTTTACTCAACATTCACTTTAATTTACTGCAAGGTTGGAAAATAGACAGGTTTTAAACCATTTGCCTAGGGATAACAACTAAAATTTGTGTCTTATGGTTTTTATCACTAGCGGAGACGCCCCTAGAGGCCTCTAGTCGACCTTCTCCCCATTTCTAGATTTAGTTAAAAGAAAAGATATTTTTTTTGCGGAGAATCATATTTTGATTTTTTTATGAGCAAATTTCGAGAGGGTGGTGGTACCCTAACCCCAAAATAGTTATAAACCGTATCAGGACCTATGAGACGCTAGACTACATCGATAAAAAAATTATACCGGTTTAGTACTATTCGAGATTACTAGTTGCAGATTTTTATTTAAGGATATCTGAAAAGAAACTTATAAGTGTGGGTATGAAAGGCCCGAGCAAACTAAACTGGTAGTGATTTTATGATCTTTATTTTATTATTTGTGGAAAAGTTCTATAATACGAAATGATATGTGATTTTTCAGTATGGCTTATAACCTGATAATAATTGGTTTCAAACATTTTTTTCATACCAAGTTTCTAACTTTACGATTGTTTTTCCTATAGATTTAGCCCACAAAGTCATTTATAAATTCTTAACCATGATAAAAATGGTTCCAGTCTTTTTGTCGTATCTTACCATTAGACTAAAGATCTTTAGAGTATCTTTTAAGAAAAAAGACTTTTCTTAGTTAGTTCAAATTCCAAGAAAACAGTTTAAAATTAGTCAATCGGTTCAGTGGTTGGCGAGATCTTATGTTTTTTTTTCAAGACAGACTGACAGACATTGTGTTGTGCTTCTTTGAATTAAAGACCTATAGGGAGTAATTGGAATGATTTGACCTAATAACAGTCAGAATACTTTTCTAATTAAACAAAACTAGAAGGGAAAACCAAATAACAGTCTAAACTACCTCTAATGATAAAAGAAAACATAAAAGGTCTTGAGCTTAAAAAGGGATCAGAAATAGGTTTGAAACCAAACTATTTATTGCTTTAAAACTGATTGATAAGAACCGATCATACAAGAACGGGTCAAACCATAATTTGTAGGAGGGAAGCTGCTCAAAATTCCCCATTATTTTCAGGGATATTAAAGGGATAAGACAATGCAATGGAGGATAAATAGATATAACAATATCTATTAAAAGTGCCCAAACTTTTAAGCTAATGTGGCTATGAAACTATGGGTACCAGTGTAATTTACAGTCTAATGTCCCATCCCTCCCTGGTTATTTTCCATATTTCTGTATCAGGGATCTAAAGGGATAAGAAAATGGCCAATAAATTGATGTACAATACATCCCCAATGATTACACACAAAAATACGCCTTCAACAATTAGTAGTTGAAACATTTGGACATTCAACTAAATGAACCAACCAATCAAAATCAATAAAAGTCCGCAAGGTTGATTAACCAACAAATAAGAAAACGTTACCAGTGTCTCCTTCCTCCTTAGCTCTGGATAGACGTACATTCCCCGATAAAGAGGGAGGGGACATTGGTCTGTTATTAAACTAGTCCCCAAAGTTTTATAATAACGTTTTCTTAAAACTTTGGGGATTTTTATTGAATTTTATTTGTTTGGTTCATTAAATAGAGTGTCCATGTCCAAACGTTTTAACTCTAATTGCAATCTATAATATGGGTAGTTTTGTGTATCATCACTAGGGATCTACAATGTAGATTCCTGATTCTCATTGCAATTTGGTATATCATTTTACAGAATTAGGATGACTACTGAAATATGAGAATCCCAAGAAAACAAAGATTTGTGTATATTCAGGGAAGGGAAGGGATATCAGACTGGATATCATAATGGTATCCAAAGTTTTGTATCACTGTCTTATTTGCTGGATTAAAACTTTGGGTAATTTTATCAGAGCTTGGTTGGTTGGTTTAAAATAGCAGTGTCCGAACTTTTTACATTAATAAATTTGTTGATTATCATGGGGGCTGTACATCAATCTATCATTCATTGTCTTATCCCTGAAAATCCCTGTTTAAAATGCAAGTTAAACTATAAAAGTTGCAGAAAGTAAACAATGTTCAGACATCTTGAGGGGTAAACTGGGTAAATAAAAATCAAACAAGGATTACAACATCCATAAGTAGCAAAGCAAATCATGGATAGACTAAGTGAGTTATAGAGCAGATATTCAGTGATCATAAAAAAGGGAAAGAACATGATGATAAATAGAAAAACACGAAACCTTTTGTAATTTGAACTATAGACCAACAGACAAAATAAATCATAACTGGATGTAAACTGAAAATGGATTAGAATAAAACACTAGAGGGGGGAGGGGTTAAATAACTGTATGTCCCCATCCCAAAGACCTTGTGCCGACTCTCAATTGGGTCTTTGGAAATCAACTAAAAGTCGGGAACATTAACACAGCCAAGTAGCAGAAAACAATTGGCTAGTAGACGAAAATGTCTTTAAGAGGGGGATCCAGATAGTTGTCTGGTTATACATCTATACTATAAGTTTATTGATAAAGGGAATAGTAAAATTTATATCTGAAGGTAAAAACATACATAAATTGAAACGTAGAAAGTTATAAAGAAATGTAAGACGTCGAGTGGAGACAATTTTAAAAAATTAAAAAGGAGAAAGAAAGAAAACTAGAGAGAGAGAGAGAGAGAGAGAGAGAGAGAGAGAGAGAGAGAGAGAGAGAATGTGTGAGAAGAAAGGGAGAGAATAGTTAGTTATCTATCGCATCGTATTATAAACAGATTTTCGTAGAAAACTGTATATAATAAGATAAGATACATGATCTTTCATTATGGCTTTGAACCGGTTCTAATCTTGCAGATATCAATCGGTTTCAAAGCTATACTGGAAGTGAAAATCATAAGTGGTAACTTAAAAAATTGCAGAATATAGAATGAAATTTAATTACAAAATAAAAAAAATTAATAAAATATGAACATATATAGCACTTAAAGTGACCAGTCCAAAATTTAAATGGATATTCAAATATAAATCTAATGGCAAAAAATGTATGAGATTAATGGATACTGGACAAATGTATATTTAGGGGAATAAAAAAGGTTCTATTGTCTCAAAAATTGCACTCATGACTTGAAATTGTTTGTTTGTTTATTCAAGTAATCAAGGAACGGCTAAATAACTTTTTTTTCTAGTAGCAATTGCTTTGAGAGGGCGAAGGTTCCCTCCCTAAAAAATTTAAACCTTAGAAGACCTGTAAGAAGCTTCACTGAAAGGGGAACTGTATGGTTTAATCGGTTAGCGCAGCTATAAGTGGTGTTGTCTGTTCTTCTGTCCATCTGTTTTTCTGTCAGTAATTCTAACAGTCTGTAAGATGTAAATTAACTCTGCTTCTATTTATGATAGACTGATGGTTTTTTTTACTAAAGAGCATATAACTATGTTTGTTCATTGGTCTGTCCATGGCTTATTTGTTCTTCGCTACGTATGTTGTTATTCTTGTTTTTTTTCTAGAATTTATGATTATAGCTTTTAATAAAGCAATAAATAGCACCCTAAATGTAAAAAAATATTCGAATTAAAATTTTTATATATTTTACTTTTCCTTTAAATGCCTTTTAAATATATTCAACTACTGCCTAAAATGTTCTATTTACATTCCAAAGTAAACTCAAGTGGTGTTTAAACAATCACACACAAAAAAACTGCTACAAACCTAAAAACTTTCATTTATAATGAACAAGTAACTAAAAACATTAAGTATTTTAAGACAAACTAATATTTTGCTTGAATAAATCATTGTGTAGGTAAATCACTGAGTATGGCATTTTCTTTGGAGGCAGGAATAAACAATAGACAATAAATTTATATACATCCCCAATGATGATAAACTAAAATTACCCCTTAATTAGATTAAACTTATGGGTAGAAAGTTAATACGAAACTAGTTTGAAATAAAGCAACCAATATTTTATAAAAGTACCAACAAATAAGACAACATGGTTATAAAACTTTGGGTACCAGTGTAATTTACAGTCCATTGCAGGTGCATCCCTCCCTGAGGGATTTTATTAAGATTCTTACCCTCAAAGTCTTGTATGCTAAATTCTGCCTTGAGTAGTTATGCATGCAGACCTGAACGGTAGAAACAAAGAGAAAAGAAGTATCAGGAAGGGAGGGGACATTGGACTGTAAATTACACAGGTACCCAAAGTTTAATAACCACATTATCTTATTTATTGGCTTCAAAAAATTTAGGTACTTTTTATTTAATTCGAATTGTTTGGTAAAACTACAAATGGGGTAATTAGTGTTTAAAATCATTGTGTATATAGTTCTATCATCCATTTAATAATATTAATCTACAAAAGGGGTAATTAGTGTTCAAAATCATTGGGTATATAATTTTATCGTCCATTGTGTTATCCCTTAAGATCCCTGTAGAAGAAGTAAAAAGTTGTGAGTTCTGTTTACTCTTCTATTTTGAGTTCTAGTTCAAATTAAACAAATACCATTTCTCAGAGAGCTATATGGCCGCACATTAGAGGTAAAGGTACAAGGTGCTTTCATCAGATTTCTATTATACTAATATACATCCCCAATGATTATACACAAAATTCCCTCTTCTGTAGATTACAATAATTGGTTGAAACCTTTGGACACTCAATTTAATGAATCAATCAAAATTCATTAAAAGTCCCCAAAGTTGATAAGCCAACGAATAAGAAAACATGAATATAAAATTTTTGGGACTAGTGTAGTAAACAGACCATTGTCCCCCCCCCTCTCTCTGGCTTTCACACAACCCTGATATTTAAAAAAATACGGAGGGTTAAAAAGAGGGGGGTGAAGGGTATTTGTTTCCTATGCTGAACCAGTCCTGGGGTCTGGGCATACTCCTGTGGGGCCCATAATTGCGGTTCTCTAACCCTGCGAGGCTACTTATTACCTCCAAATCTATACTGACCTAACCTAATGTAATTAACAAAACAAAACAAGAAACACAAACATCTCCACTCCATTTAGTTTTCATCTATTTTTAATAAAAGGGGGAGATAAGGATGAAAGCACTTTGTTGAAATCTTTATAACAATAAGAAATCATTTTCAATTATTTGTTTTTAGAGATTTGTTAGATTTTTGTATCTTATATTTCTTGCAAAAATATGTTATAAACCACTCTATAGCTTATATGTCTCATGTAAGGTATAGTGCTTTTAATTTTATTGGATGACAGTTCAAAAAAATTACTAACATAAATATTCTAAAATTAGAATAATCTTATTTTTTAAGTAAAATTTAAGTTACAGAATTTGTAAATTTTTTAATGATATAGTTTTAGGGTGGATTTATCTTGGGTGGTACCCTTCTCCAAAAAAGTTATAGACCTTCCCAGGACCTATAAGAAGCCACCTTGTAAAGGAGAACCATATAGGCTCAGTGGTTAGTGAGATCCTTCAGTACAGACAACAGAAAGACATCCTATTACTTTATTATAAGGATTAGTATGAGAATTACACTTTTTATTAGAAAAAAAATAGCAATATTTTCAATATAATTTCTTATATTTGATTTTATTTATCACAAATGACTATATTATAACTTGTCTTTTTACATTATATTTATTTACATTAAATGGCCGAAATCGTCCTTGTAATCGTCATAAAGCACTAAAAAAAGGAAATTTGGTCCAAATGAAAGACCTACTTTTTGTACCCTAAACCAATATTTGCCTATTCTTTTAGTAGAAATTTTTAGGTGTTCATATAAAAAAGATAAATTGTGAGAAAAAAAGGTTATTGTAATCCATATAATAAAACAAGAGAATGTCTGTAATTTTGCTTGTTTGTTTGTCTGTGCCGAAGGATCTCGCAAACCGCTGAATCGATATGGTTCTTATTTATAGGGTAGGTTCTGGGAAAGTTTATAACTATTTTGTGAAGTCCTGGGAAAGTTTATAACTTTTTTGGGAGGGTACCACCGCCGTTCCAAAAGAAATCGCCCGAAGAACCCCACCCCCGAGAAAATTATTTTAAAAAAAACTATAAAAATGCGGGAGTCGTTTTAATAGTTTTTTAATATTTATTTATGATCGAATGGATTATTAAACATATAAAGAATACTTTTGCTTCTATAAATATTTTTCTTTGATTTTTCACCTATTGGAGTCTCTACGAATAATTACAGACTTTTGATTGCACAGCCTTTAAATGAAAGTTCTTACTATTTAAAGAAATAGAGTAATAATAATTGCCCATTGTTTAACTTCTAATTTATCGCATCTAACATAGCAGCAGTAGATAAATTTTTAACGCATGGTGTGAACACCGAATTTAGTGTTTGTTTAAGAAGAAACTATTTGCATGGAATATATAAAGCTTTAAAATCAGGGATCTTCAGGGATAAGACAATAGATGATAAACACTATTAAATTGGAATTAACAAACTAAAACTCAATAAAAGTACCCAAAGTTCGAATAAGATAATGTGGTTTTAAAACTTTGGGTACTAGTATAATTTATAGTCTAATGTCCTTTCCCTCCCTGTTTAAAATCTTTGTTTAAATTCCGGGGGTGAAAAGTGATTTTTAGAGCATTTTCAAATAAAAATCACTTTAAATTTTATATTTTGAAAGTTGTAGGGCTTATTCCCCTCATCAGAATGTGAACTAAAAAAAACAAGGATGACAACATCCATAAAAGCGAAGCACTGAAACGGTAGGACAAACGAACATTAACACTTGTACAGTGTCAGAACTGAATAATCATAATATAAATGTATAAGTGTCAAAGCAAAATTGTAAGTAAATTTGTAAAATTTGTAAAAACTGCTTGATTCAGGATAATGTTTAGGGACATACTAACATTTTTAGGACTTGATTATAGAGTTGCTTTGCTGATTACATTATACTTTGTTGTCCCAGAAATTAATATACCAAAAATCAGATCAATCGGATGATTAGATCACATAAAAATTTGTTGTTAAAAAAGTAAAAGAATCAACATGTTTAAAATGGACGTACGGACATTTTGGTGATGATTATAGAGTTGCTACGCTTTCTAAATCATACCTAACTATTAAAGGAATCACCATGCAAAATTTGAAATCGATAGAACAATTCTAACATGCCTAAATTAACGAAAAAAGCTATCTGTTACGGACGTATGTACGGACGGACGGGCGTACGGACGGACCGACACTAATTATAGAAAAGCTTCGCTTTTAAAAAAAACCTTATTAATGCCAAGGGGGGAAAGAAAATTGAACTGTGAATTGCCTTGGTACCCAAAATTTTATGAACATGTCCTCTCAGTCGCATATGCTTGATTAAAACTTTGGGTACATTTATGAAATCTAAATAAGTACAAACTTTTCATTCAATAATCCTAAGGTAATTAGGGCAATTTTTTTTTATCACTTGGGATGTACACCAATTTGATAATAATAATATTTATTTCGGAATTATAATCGAATTTATCGAATTTTGTCTTTTACCTTAAATCCTAAGATTTCATTAGACATATGAATATTGCTGCAGCGAATCTACTCTAAATATAAACGTCTAATTCATTGGTTAGTATGTTTATGTTATGCCATAGAGATATGAGACATGGGCTGTTTATTACACTAGTCCCAACTAGTTTTATAATTACGTTTTCTTGTTCATTGGCTCAACAACTTTGGGGACTTTTATTGAATTTTGGTTGGTTGGTTCATTAAGTTAAGTATTCAAACGTTTTAACCACTAATTGTATTCTGGGTAATTTTGTGTACCATCATTAGGAATTTCATTAATTTATCGGCCATTGTATTATCCCTTTAGATCCCGGACTACAAGTTGCGTGAGTTGTTTAGATGCTAGAATGTGAAGAAAAATGAATTTACGTTATAAAATTTTTCTTCAATATAATTTATTATTTTTAAAATTTAAGCTACTAACAGAATTTATTTTGAAAAACAATGAATGAGAACAATTACATATATTGATATTTAAAACTATTACATCCTTCTATAATTACCAGACATATGTCTACTTGAAATCAATCCAATATATCTTTGACGATGGAAATTTGAAACCCACGGGTCAATATTTCTCAGATATTCCCCCTATTTACGAACTGTCCAAAGTCGTTGATAATAATTAGGGAAAGGGTTGAATTTGGACATGAAACAGAAATATTAAAATCTTTTCTAAATTTTTACGATCCTGAAAGTTAATATTTACTGATATTTTCGAATAAATTTTTTCGTTCCGTCAAAATTTGGAAAAATAGCCAATATAGCTGTCTAGAAAGAACACGAAACCTATACACCTAATATTTTCTCAGTGTTTTTTTTTACTTTTTATACAATTTTTTTTAAAAAATTAAATATTGATGAGTTTTTTATTTTTATAGAATGAATTATAAAAAAAAATAATATTGGTTGATTGGTTTTTGTGATATCAGAACCATATTTTGTATCATTGTTGGGGATGTACATCAATTTATTGGCTATTGTCTTATCTCTTAAGATCCCTGATTTTTCTTACTTTTAATTTTTATTGCAAGATATTTTGACTTTTAGACTGACATAACCTAAAACATAAAAAGGGAGGCGGAAAAATTAATATCCAGGGAGGGAGGGGACAATGAGCTGTTGATCACACTATTCCTATGTTCAACCCCTTCCTTTCTTTCCCCCCACCCCCCATTAATTATTTATGATGATGATAATCCCATTTTATGGGGGGGGGGGGGGGAAATGTATGACATGTATATACTCAGTCATGGAAAATTTTAGAAAGGATTACAAGATCCATAAAAGCGAAGCACTGATACAGTAGGACAAACGGATATTAACACTTGTATAGTGTCAGAAGAGTCGAAGCAAAATTGTAAGTCAATTTGTTAAAAAACTGCTTGATATCTCAAACATGCCTAAATTAACAAAAAAAGCTATCCATTTGTGACGGATGGAAGGACCAACCCTAATTATAGAAAAGCCTCGCCTTTAAAATGTCTAAGCTATGATGAACATAAGCCTCCCCCCTCCCCCCCCCCAAAAAAAAAAAAAAAACAAACCTAATAATAGACTTCAGATGGACAACTCATATCATATTACCTTAGATGGGGGGGGGAAGGGGTTGGAGGGGCTGTAGTCCTGTATTCTTTATATGAGATCTAAAGGGATAAGACAATGGCAGATAAATTGATTCACATCCCCAATGATCATACACAACCCCTTCTGTAAATTACAATTTTTAAAGTTTAATAATTATAAGTTTAACACATAATACATCTTAAGACAAAGATAATAAAAAAACATGTATAGAGTCATGAAAAATTAAAAGTATATTTCTGTTTTCAATATCTATTAAAATGTTTAAGTTTTTAACCATGCATAATATTAGTAATGTTATAAGCGAAGCATCTCCCTAATCAAGTCCTAAAAATCTTATATGTCCTTATATCTATTTATATTCTGCCCTCAGTTCTAACACTCTACAACTTACAAGTAATTATAAAGTTTATTTGTCCTACCATTACAGAGGTTCGCTTTGATATATGTTGTCATTCTTGTATTAGTTCTAATTTTTCTAAATGTTAGCGCCTCTTCTTATTGTAGAAACTAGAAATCTTTCTCATTTGTATTTTGAAGCTAGGGAAATCAGAAAATTGCTTCAAAACATCCCAAGACCTAAACAATAAATTGAATTTTGATTGGTTGATTCATTTAATTTAGTGTCAAAATGTTTTAAACACCAATTGTAATCTACATTTGCCTATTGTAGAAAAGGATATATACGTGGATATTATGACAAGGGAGAAATAGTGGTCTATTTAGATTGCTAACAGTGAACTCCCTTGGTGGTTAGTTCGATAATTCATTAGGAGGGGAGGGGATGGGGTAGGGAAGGGAAGGGGAAGGGAGAAATCATTACTTAGACTGCTGCGTAATTGCAACCTAAATTCAAATTAAAAAGCTGAAATGTTATATGAGTCATTATAAAAGGCTTGAAACAAGAAGGACGTGTCTATCACCCTAAAAATTAATCTGTTATGGGCTTTATGGACAAACAAAATTATATATAGAAACAAGGATGACAACATCCACAAAAGCGAAGCACTGAAAGTGTAGGACAAACGGACATTAACACTGATATAGTGTCAGAACTGAATAATCAGAGTATAAATGTATAAGAGTAAAAGCAAAATTGTAATTAAATTTGTTGAAAAACTGTTTGATACAGGATAATGTTTATAGACATACTCAGATTTTCAGGAGGACCTCATTATAGTGTTGTTTCTCTTATAATATTGTACTTTGTTGTCCCAGGAATCATTATACCAAAAATCAGATCAATCGTATAATTAAATCACATTTGTTGTTAAAAAGTAGAAGAATTAACATGTTTGAAATGGACGTACTTACATTCTGGTAATGATTATAGAGTTTCTCAATCTTAACTAACTACTACAGAAATCACCATGCAAGAAATATATAGGACAATTCTAACATGCCTAAATTAACGGAAAATGGACCGATTCTAATTATAGAAAAGCTTCGCTTTTAAAAATCAACTGATGTTTAACATTATATTAAATTATATGAAAATAATTTTGTCTTTAAAGAAAATGAACAATAATAGTTATTTCTCGTATCGTATTATAAACGGCTTTCCGCGGTTATAGAATGTACAATTATAAGATTAAAACTCGGGGCTAGTTTTAATCTTATGATTGTACATTTCTATATTCGTAGAAAACTGGATATAATACGATGCTAGACATAGTTTTTTCGTATGGATGAGAACCGGTTCCTATCCACCGGATTCGAATGAATACAAGAAATTATATTAAACTAACTAAGAAGCATGGAAAAATAATCATGGTGATAACTTTAGTAGTTAGGTATGATTTAGAAAGCGTAGCAACTCTATAATCATTACCAAAATGTCCGTACGTCCATTTTAACCATGTTGATTTTTTTACTTTTTTAACAACAAATTTTTATGTGATCTAATCATCTGATTGATCTGATTTTTGGTATTTTGATTTCTGATTTTGATTAATGAAAAAAGCTATCCATCTCAGACGTACGGATGGACGGACGTACGGTTCAACCCTAATTATAGAAAAGCTTCGCTTTTAAAAATTTAAACTTATAAAATCATTAGATTAATTTAATATCCCTCCCATATTTCTTTACTAATACAACAACAGGAAGTTGAGGTTTTGATATGAGCAAGGGGTCCAACCTTACTTTTTATAAAGCAGGGCTTTTCTATACTTAGGGTCGGTAGGTCTGTCCTTTTAACATTATTCTGTATTTAACAGTTTTACAAAAAAAATAACGTATAATTTTGTCAAAAATAATCCAAAAATATTATGCTTAATTTGTTCTGACACTCTACAAAAGTTAATATCAGTCATTCCATTTTAGAGCTTCGCTTTTATGGATGTTGTTATCCTTGTAATTTTCTCAAAGTAGATAGTGTAAAAAGTAATGATAAATAATTGGAGGGGGGGGAGCAGTATTTTTAATTATCCTATTATATAAAGTAGTAAGCGTTTTTGTCTGTCCCGAAGGATCTCGCTAACCGCTGAACCGGTATTGTTCTCTTTTACAGTAAAGCTTCTTACAGGTCCTGGGAAGGTTTTAAACTTCCCCCCCAAAATATTATTTTTTTACTCTTTCAAAACTTAATATTAAAATGGGATGAGGTCGACTTTTTCCCCTTCTACCTTAAGTACCCCTAGAGGCTTCTAGGGGCGTAACCGCTAGTATATGTATATTGTAAAACTACAAAAACATGTGTTAGGTGTGATTGGGAGAAGGTTGGAACTTGCCCTGATTAGTTCTGCTAACAAAATATCACATAGGTTTTGGGGGTTGTTGATGGTGTCCCCCCCCCCACACAATACAAATAGCCTATAACCACCACAGGACCAGTAGGTATATTCCCTGAAGAGTAGAATCCAGCAGTTACAAAGATCTTAAGGGACAGACAGACAGACATCATTCTACTTTGTATTGTAGATTGTGGGGGAGGAAAACTTTTACTTTTATTTATTATCCCTTCATTCTTCTGGGTTAGACTTAGGAGTTGACTTTCCAAACTTTCGAAGCTACTCTATATTTTGAAATGTCCTTCTGTCTTTCTATTTTTGGTGTTTATGGTCGGAATATCAAAATAAGCATAATTTAAATGTACAAGTGTACATCTAAATCACATTAAATGACCCGTGTATACATGTCATTCCCCCCCCCCCCCCCCCAAATAGACGTCATATTGTAATTTGATAATTATAACATGACCTCCCCTCCCCTCCCCCATCCTTTCATGCAATAATAAAAACAAGGTTGACTAGATCCAAAATCATTGATAGAAATACATACAACAAGATTATTTGTGTATTGTAGTTTAAGTTATTTAATCTAGAGAGTGACATATTCATAGAAGGTAATTTTGTGTATCATTGTTGAGGATGTACATCAATTTATTGGCCATTGTCTTATCTCTTAAGAACCCTGATTTTTCTTAATATTGATTGCAAGATATTTTGACTTTTAGACTGACCTAACCTAGTTATAGAGCAGCTGTGCCACTAAAAAAGGGGAAAACAATTAGTGAGCAAAACTTAAAAGGATTTTGTTTCTTGTAACTAAAATTTGTTAGGGGAAGGAGGGGAAACTTTCTAACTTACTAGTAGCTTCGTCCCATGTTCCTAGGGATATCTTATATTTTATAGAGAAACTAGCTTAAAACCTGACCATTGATATTATTTATCTTCTCAATATTTCAACTACATACTACTTAACTTTTTAATAGCAAAGCTATTCTACAATTCTATAATGTATAACTCCTAACATTCGTCTATAAAAAGGTTACTATTAAAGATTTATGTCAGATTTTTTTACGAAGATTTTCATCAAATATACTTTTCAAAGTTCAAAGAGATAGGGGACAATGGGATGTTTATTACACTAATCCCAAAAGTTTTATAATATTTTCTTATTTGATGGCTTAACAACATGTTACTTGTAAGTGCAGCGCTGCATCTACAAGTTACATGATCCGAAGTTTTCAATAGGAAGACAATATCATTAATGATCAGTCTACAATTTTCTGGTCTGAATTATTGCTCTATCCCTGTATCTTAGGAATGCAATCTTAGCATTTCTTGGGGGGGGGGGGGAGGAGTTAAATAAACACTCACTCTCTCTCACTTCATACATCCCCCCCCCCCCTAATAATTCTTCCTATAGGACAATTTTGTCAATTCAAAGTTTTATGATAACGTTTACTTATTCATTGGCTTAACAACTTTGGGGACTTTAATGGTTTGTTCATTAAGTTGAGCATCAATCTTTGGGGATGTAAATAAATTTATCGCTCATTGTCTTATCCCTTATGGTTTCCCTTAAACTATACGGGGACCTATATGAAGCTTACCTAAGATGGATAACTTAATTTTAAGGAAGCTGTTTAATGATTAACTGGCTAAACCTAATTATAGAGGAGCTTCGCTTCTATGAACTATATAAATGTAATATTTTAGATTTTATTGGCCTTGTTAGAAACTCTATAATCGTTACCAGAATGTCCGTATGTCCATTTAAAACATGATGATTTTACTTTTTGCCAAATTTTTTATTTGTGAAATGATAACTAAAATAGACATGTTACAATTAT
Organism: Acartia tonsa; assembly: GCF_053477335.1. Classification (NCBI taxonomy): domain Eukaryota; kingdom Metazoa; phylum Arthropoda; class Copepoda; order Calanoida; family Acartiidae; genus Acartia; species Acartia tonsa. The sequence continues at coordinate 2,937,252 of NC_137272.1, forward strand.
ACTATCGATTTTAAACTTTACATGATGATTCCAATAATAGTTAGGTATAATTTATGAAGTGTAGCAACTCTATAATCATTACCAGAATCACATCCATTTAAAAACATGCTGGTTCCTTTTCAAAAATTCAAACAATGTTCAATATTATAAGCGAAGCATCTGTATAATCAAGTGTTTTCTTTCTTTATCTTTTATATTCATTTTATCTCTTTTTCTCTTTCTTTCTCTCTCTTTCTCTTTTGTTGGTTCTTTTCGTTAATTTAGGCATGTTAGAATTGTCCTAATGATTTCAAACTGTGCATGATGATTCCTATGACAGTTAGGTACAATTTAGAAAGCATAGCAACACTATAATCGTTACCAGAAAGTCCGTATATCCATTTAAAACATGCTGATTTTCTTGACACTTTGACAAAACAATTTTGTATGACATAATTATCTTATTCATCTGATTTTTTAAATAATGATTCTTAGTACAACAAGGTAAAGTATTATAATCAAATCCTAAAATTGAAAGTAAATATTAGAGAAAGGGAACAATGGGCTATTTATATCACATGTCCCCAAAGTTTTATAAAAAGCATTTTCTTATTTGTTGGCTTAACAACTTTGGGGACTTTTCCTGAATTTTAATTGGTTGGGATGTACATGAATTTAACAGCCATTGTCTTATCCTTTTAGATCCCTTCCTAACCTAAAAGTATAAAAGTCTGGGACTATAAATTAATAACTGAAATATCTTTAAAATGATGTTTCTTAGTTAGGGAAATTGATGGGTGCTTTCACACAAAGTACCTGTTAAGCACAAATACACCCCCCCATCCTCCTTTACTTATCATTTCTATAAATATGAATAAGGACCTAAAGAAATTAACAAACAGACATGGGGGTTTATCATTAATACACTTTCAGTGATAAATCTATTTATATAAATCAGGGATCAGAAGGAATATGACGATGGCCTTTAAATTAACACACATCCCTAATGTAGATCACAGTTAGTGGTTGAAACGTTTTGACACAACTAAATGAACCAATCAAAATTCCCAAAGTTGTTAAGCCAACGAATAAGAAATTTAAAACCCTAGAGACTAGTGTAATAAACAGCCCAATGTCCACTTCCTCCCTGCCAAATATTTATTTGAAATTGCCGTGGTTAAAACGGTCATGAGTGTATCTTAACGGTCATTGGAATGTGTGTTAATCCCCGCCCCATATTAAAACGGACATTAATCTCCGCCCATTTATTTCCTAAAAAACGAAACGGTCAGGTATTAATCTCTATTAGAATACGGTCATAGACTATTGTCTCCGCCCATTTATTTTTATTTAATGGTTATGAGTTAATCTGTACTTGATTTTTAAAAATTGGGGTTAAACTACCCTCCCCCCCCCTCTCTACAATCAAACCAGGAGAGGTTAAAAGCCTGCCCAGGATTTATATAATGCATAATTATTTTAATAGAGATTTTGAACATTGTTGTCATAGGAATCAATATTCCAAAATTCAGATGAATATCACACAAAAAAATGTTGCAAAAAAAACGTTAAAAATCACCCTATTTTAAATGGACATTCGGATTTTCATAGAGTTGCTATGCTTTCTAAATCGTACCTAACTGTTATTGGAATCATCATGCAAAGTTTGAAAACAATAGAACAATTCTAACCCATCCAAATTACAAACTGATGACCGTGCAGACAGAATTAGAAAAAAATCTTGTCTAAAAAAAGGTTTTCAAGAAAGAAATTTAAACAGTATAATGTAATAATGGAGCATGTATGAGATCTAAAGGGATATGACAATGGCAGATATATTGATGTACAACCCCAAAGATGATACACAAAATTACCCCTTCTGTAGATTACAATTGGTGGTTGAAACGTTAAGACACTTATTGAACTAACCAACCATTATTCTTCAAAAGTCCCCAAAGTTGTTCGACAAAAAAACTTTGTGGACAAGTGTAATAAACAGCCCAATGTCGTCTCCCTCCCTGGTATAATATAATAAGGGAAGATGTATGTAGCCTTGATGTGCATAGGTCTTACAAGTTTTCACCAAAAATTTTAGCTTTCCATTTTAAATAGTAGTCAGGAAATTTATGTTTCCCCTTAGCCATACAGATGGACAGACGCACTAAGTTATTTCTAGAGTAGCTTTGCTAAAAAAAATATAACATTAAATGATATTTAAAGATTTTTTCATAACAAATTGTTATAATTTAACGAGGGCTCTAAAGGGATAAGATAATGGCAGATATATTGATGTACAACCCCAAAGATGATACACAAAATTACCCCTTCTATAGATTACAATTAGTAGTTGAAACGTTAGGACACTTATTGAACTAACCAATCATTATTCTTTGAAAGTCCCCAAAGTTGTTAGACAAAAAAACTTTGTGGACAAGTGTAATAAACAGCCCAATGTCGTCTCCCTCCCTGGTATAATATAATAAGGAAAGACAAATGTAGCCTTGATGTGCATAGGTCTTACAAGTTTTCACCAAAAATTTTAGCTTTCTACATTAAATAGTAGTCAAGAAATTCATGTTTCCCCTTAGCCATACAGATGGACAGACGCACCAAGTTATCTCTAGAGTAGTTTTGCTGCTATAAATATAACATAAGATGCTATTTAAAGGTTTTTGTATAACAAATTGTTATAATATAACGAGGGATCTAAAGAGATGAGACAATGGCCGATAAATTGATGAATATCCCAATTTATGATACAAAATGTAGATAACAAATAGTGGTTGAAACAGATGGACACTCAATTTAATCACCCAACCAATCACCCAATTCATTAAAAGTCCCCAAAGTTGCTAAGCTAACGAAAAGAAAATGTTATTATAAACTTTAGAGACTTTGGTTTACCTCGTAATTACCTCGTACGGGCGGAATTACAGTCAAGGACCTTATCAACTTGATGTACTGTCCAGGTCCTGGTCCAGCAATCCAGGAGAACTAAGGATGACTTTAACGCACCCTTCTCTGTCCAAACAATATTAGGTTAAGTAACATCCATCAGACAACCAACTCTCTGTGGTGCATGACCTTTTTCTGAGAAGTCCCAACTGTGCATGGTAACAAGTTGCGCCTGTTTTATATAAAAAATAAAAAACCTTCATTTTATCATAAAACGAGCAAAAATCGAGCTATCTGGCTAATTTTTTAATATGTTAGAGATTTTTTCATGCTTAACAACTTTGCTTTTATATTTTGTTTTGAAAAAATCATTTTAAAACCGGTTTATTTGGGCTTGAAAATTGATGTACCTAAAATCGCATATTTTTTTGTCCAAAAATTTAAATCTAGCCTAAAACCTGCCCAAATTGATTTCCTCTGATGGTATATGATAACCAAACATAAAAATATAGTTTTTAAAAAAATCGAAGGCTATGAAAATTTTAAGAAGAAAAAAAGCACAGTACCCTACCTTAACATTTAAAAAAATCAATTTTTGACCAACTTACGTAAGAGATAAAACAATAACCAATGATCCTAGAAGGCTAATTTTTTTATATGTTGTACTCAAAGCAATTCCTAACAACTTTGCTTTTCTATAAAAGTTGAAAAAAATCACGCTAAATATCATTTTTTTCCTTCGTAAGTTCGTATGGTTTATAAATTTCTTTAAAATGCAAAAATCTAATATTTTTTTATTTAGCGCCTATATGAATGCTCATCTGTCATTGGTTAATTTGTTTACCGCTGAAATTTTCTATTGGTTAATATAGTTTAGTGTGAGTGAGTTTCTCCGTCAAAAGTTATGCTAACTCTCTCTCTCTATCTCTCTCTCTCTCTTTCCTTCTAACTCTCTCTCCCTCTTTCTCTCTTTATGTTATTCTCTCTCTCTCTCTCTCTGACTCTTTCTTTCTCTTATTATCTCTCTCTCTCTCTGTCTGTCTCTTTCTCTCTGACTCTCTCTCTATCTCTCTCTGTCTGTCTCTTTCTCTCTCTCTCTCTTACTCTCTCTCTTACTCTCTCTCTCTCTGAATCTATCTTTCTCTTATTCTCTCTCTCTCTCTCTCTCTCTCTCTCTTTCTCTCTTTATGTTATTCTCTCTCTCTCTCTCTCTCTCTCTCTCTCTCTTTCTCTCTCTCTCTCTCTTTCTTTCTCTCTCTTTCTCTCATTCTCTCTCTTTCTCTCTTTCTCTGACTCTCTCTTTCTCTCTCTCTCTCTCGTTCTCTCTCATATTCTCTCTTTCTCTCTCTCTCTCTTAATTGCTTAACTACTCAATATTAAATTGTTAGGGAAGCTAAGTATTGTTGTATGGACAGGTTTCAGGCTATTTCTTTTTATTCGATTCTATCTATCTATGGGTTTATCTATCTATCTAAAAAGAACCTAAAAGTCTAATATATTTAGTAAATTTTATTTCGGAATTGTTTAACGAACATACTTCATTTAAGATTGCGTGATTTATTTTGAAATAGAAATATAAAACGTAAAAATTTATTATTTTTCAAAATCTTCTATTTATTTACGAAGTACTTCGTAAATAAATATTAAGAAATTTGAATATTTAGAAAAATAGAAATAGGGAGGTATTTTTGAACGAACGGAGAGGGGAATAAATATCATATTTTTGAAATAGAATTCTTGCCGACGTTAATTAATATTCCCCAATTTCAATATTTTCATGTCTCTAAATTCCCTTTTGATTTTTCTCGAAATACGATACGTTTAGGGTTTGGAATACTTAATATTTTAAATATGTAGTAGACACATCATTGATAATTACAGCTTTCTGTTAAAATCAGAGATAATTGGATATCTAATGGTACCCAAAGTTTTATAACCACGCTATCCCAAAAAGATTGGGTCCTTTTTTTGAATTTTGACATGTTGCTTAAGAGCATTTCAACCAATAATTTTAATCTACAAAACGGGTTATTTTGTTTATCATCATTTAAGATGTATACCAAATTAGCTTCTGTTATCTTACCACATAGGTTTTATAGTATTTTTAACTCATCCAAATTAATAATTTTTTGTTCATTTCTTTATTCCTGTAGGCATGGTAATTGCCCGTTTTTAAATTTGACCCATTGCCCAATAAATATATTTTCTCATAAGGTTTAAATATAAATATATAGGTGGTTATTGGATTTAATAAACATAGATAGATAAATATATTTCTCATAAGGTTTAAATATAAATATATAGGAGGTTATTGGATTTATAAATTATGGAGAGATAAATATATTTCCAATAAGGTTTAAATATAAATATATTGTGGTTATTTCCTATTTAGATAATTTTATTTAATAGTAGCTACGATATTTCATAAACAGAAAACAAACACTCCTAGAAATAAATAGTTTCGGGTATAGTCCCATTCGTGGCAACGGCTCATAAGGAGCGTTTTGTCGTATTTTTATAGTAGCTTTTCTTCTATTTCTAGCCCCTGTGGGACCAATTGCCTAACCATGTAGGGCAATCACCTAACTTAACTTAACCAAACCTAAAATAACCTATAAAAAGCTACTGTGAAAATACGACGAAACGCCCCTTAAGAGGTGTAGCAACGAAAGGGACTATATACATATTAATTTCAATACTTTTATCCATAATATAAAAATCCATTTTATGAATATAAATATATCTATGGATTATATATTGTATTATTAACTTGTTTGTTAGGATATTGGCATCCTTTCGTTTTTAATTAACTGAGATTTCAATTTTTTTATGGATCTTCAAAGTAATAATCATTTTTTTCTATGATTATAATATTTATTAGGAATCATGTATTATTTCTCAGCTTTTATTAAAGATATTTATAATTTACTTTTTCCGTCAGTCCGTCCATTTAGGTGGATATTATTTCTTAGGAAATTAGCTGCTATTGAATATATATGCCTAAAATTGTTATGCAATATATTTTTCTTTGAATTATATTTTATGAATTTGTCGTCTTTTAAATTTTAAAATACTTTTTAATTCAGAAAAATACGGTAAAAAAAATTGGTTCTCGCACAGGTATGACTTTACAAATTATAACTGGCAGAATAAGATAACGAGGCATGGGAAAGATAAAAAATATTGTTTTCTCCAGGGTGAAAGGAATAAGTAAATGGAAGTATATTTTGAACGGACTAATACAATCAGTTATAGTAGTTTATATTTTCTACCTAAATGTGTTATACTACAAACGTAAACATAGAGTTGGGGGAATGCTTTAGCTAATCAACAGGTGCAACTCTTTAAAATCAAGAGTTAGGACTTTCAAACAAAATGGTCATGCAATATAAAGTTTGTTCTCTTAACGATCATGTTCTAAGTCCAAGAAATACAGTAAATTATAAAAGTAAAATAGTCTAAATCAAGACTAAATTTAAATTTCTATAGACGAAAACCATTTTGGGACCTTTATCACGCTTCTCTGAAATGGAAAACTCAATCAAAATTCTAACGGATAAACAAAAAATATTAATACTTTATAATAACACTAGCGGCTTCGTCCCTAGCCTCTAGGGGCTTTGCCCCAAGAGGTAATTTTAAAAAAAATTGCAGATGCAACCATTTATTTCGAGCATATTTAAAAAAATATATATTTTGGTGCTGCGAACCATAATTTATGGGTTCCCCATAATGCTTTCTTTTCAATCTTTTAATACATTTTTTGAGGGGGGGTTGGAGGTGTCCCACCCCAAAAGAAAATAGCCTAAAACCACCAAAGGACCAGTAGGTATATTCCCTGAAGAGTAGAATTCAATCGATTCAGTGGTTACCGAGATCTTAAGGGACGGACGGACAAACGGATAAATTGGTTTGATTTTTACAGGCTTTTGCCTATTCCTTAACCCTATTTATTTTCAGCATAAAGAAGCATATAAAATAGATCTACGAGTCATACCCATCATCTCTATAATCCCCTAGCTTAGTGTTCCATCATTCTAACAAAATAAATAGTAATGTGCATCTTACATGTAACAGATCTATAGTATAGATGTATATACAGAAAACTACCTGCCCCACTTTTCCAAGGCATTTTTTTTCGTCTGCTTGCAAATTGTTATCTTCTACTTGGCTCTGTTAATATTCCCGACATTATTGGTTGATTTTCAAAGACCCAATTGAGTGTCGGCACAATGTTCTTTAGATGAGTTCATACTTTTATTCAACCACTCCCTCTTTATTATATAGCATGGTTCATTTGTTCTACTGGTATTTAAGTAAATATTAATCTATCATCCTTAAAACTTTTAAGATGCTATTTTTAAAAGTGCTATTTTTTTATTTTGTAGTATTATAAAATAACTCCCCCCCCCCCCCAACCCTTAAAAAATTACATAACCACACCCCCATAATCACCCCCTTACTTAATTTAAACCCTGACCATTTTTATCTCAATTAGATGGTAACCACTTGTCCAATTTTCCCATAAGGCTTCCCTGAAAATCACAACCTTGAGGTTTCAGAGATATTTTTGGAATTTTGAAATAATTTCAATGGGGAATACTTAATTTTTCTACTATTTTAAAATCTAAATTAAGGCATATTTTATTATTATGATAGACAAAAACACTAATCTTAATTCTATTATTTTGAAATGGGATGATCCCCAAATTAAATGACCCCGCCCCACTTTAATTTCCCAGTCCCTCCCTTTCCTCCCTCTGATTATTACCAATCCTTGTAGCTCCCCCCCCCCCTCATACCCTCTCAAGCTCCAGTCACCCCCCTGCTGTGGTATCAACCTCATGGTATCAGTTGCTTATCGGGGGGTATTGTTGTGTCACACGCTTTTAGTTTGACCGCCAGGCCACTATAAATTTCGCAAAATAAACCATGTTAATATTTTTGTAATGCACTAAAAATTAACATAATTTTATTAAGAAAATAAATTGCTTTTTATACATCTAAAAGATTGAAATGTTAAAAATATAAGATTGACCCAAATGACGAAATTTACACTATTAGGTAATACCCAAATTGTAAACAAAGATAAGCCTATCTAGATGGTTTAAGTCATCTATTTTCAGACATATGATATATGTATAATTACTGTAATTCGGACTATTAATGCCTTCGCCCCTAGTCACCACGCTAGGTATAATGTGGTAAGCGTAGCATCTCTATAATCAACTTCGTAAATGTATGTATGTATGGAATTATTGTTCTACTTCTATGCCACTCTATATTTGTTAATGTTTGTTTGTATTACTTTCTTCTCTTTTTTCTAGAGCTAACAACCTTATAAAACCTTTCAAACTTACTTGGACCAAACTTATGCTGTCCTAAAAAGCAAATATATAAAACCAGACATTCTTGAGTTCTGAAGAAACTCATTAACTTTCAGATAAACTCAAAACAAATTTTGATTAGTAGGTTATTTGTTTTAGGTAGAGAGGTTTCGATATTTTACTTTTAAACTTTTTATAGACGAGGGTACTCTACAAGTTCGTTTGTCTGTTTGTAATGTGTATGTTAGAATGCCACATGTAAAATATAATGATTTTTTTTTCTTCAAAAATTAGAACGAAAAAGATGATTTTATCATAAAAAAATGTTGACAATAGTTTAAAAATCAATTTGTTTTAAATGAACACACTATCGAATAATGATTAGTTAATACGCCTTTTCCATGTTGACTTTACTGTTTAGGACAAGTTTAAAATTCATAGGACAATTCTATCACGCCTGATTCAATTATAAGAGCTATATTTGACAGACGGGACCCTATTTTTTTAGAAGTCGCTCTAAAAATCAGCATGTGACGTCATAAAAATGAGGGATTATCCATCTCCTTTTTTAGGGGTTTTTATTTCCACCCCTCCTCTCCTCATCCCCCATTTTTATGACATAAGAATTTTTTGTGAGCGACTTTCTCCCCTCAGGTTTATTAAAACAAATTGTAATCTTAATCTACTAAAAACTTGTTGACCCAAATTATGATTACTTAATGTCTACTTGCATAATAACAGTAAAATTGATGAGCATTGCAAAGAAAGGAATCAAGATAAGCGGTGGGGTATTTGAAATTATTAGGGAAAAACTTGAGCTGAAAACTTTAATAACTTAACCTATCAGGGATCTAGAGGGATAAGACAATGGTCGATAAATTGTTGTGCATCCCCAATGATGATACACAAAGTTACCCCTTCTGTAGAATAAAATTAGTGGTTAACACGATTAAATACTCAACTTTATGAATCAATTCATTAAGAGTCCCCAAAGTTCTTAAGCCAACGAATAAGGAAACGTTACAATAAAACGTTGGAGACTAGTGTAATAAACAACAGCACATTGTCCCCTCTCTCTCTGATTACATCGGTATGATGTCGACTAGAATGGCTTCAATAAAAAGTGGTCATGGTTTATTTCATATTATCGACATGTTTTTTAAAACTGTATAGCTATCATGAAAAGTGGCTATGACTGTCTTAATACCGATATGTCGATAGAAAAATGACAAAAAAAACTAGAATAACAAATTTAAAAAGTCAACAAACAAATTTGATTAAAAAAACTACGCATTAATGAAAAAACGTGGCACACGTTAACAAGCGAAAAGGTATACCTTTTCAAACTCTCTAATTTTTCGTTATAATTTTAAATTCTTCACTGATGATAAGTCAATAGGAAAGAAAATAGATTAGATAAGAAAACTAAAAGAGAGGAGGGATGGGGGGGGGGGATAAATCATTTGATGCAAAAGAAGGAATGGCCTTAATGGTTTTAGGGTAGTCTAGGATAAGTTGACCGATATGTTCAGTCAAATTGACACATTTTAGATTATTAGCATAGATGCTTTCTCAAATATGATATTTTACAATTATAATTAGTAGAAATTTTAGGACAAATATACCACTGAATTAACCTCTCCCTTTATATTTAACCTAAAGCGTAGTGATGATAAGCTATACCCAAGCGGGGCACCAGATCTATTGGTCTCTTAGTTACCTAACCTTGGATAGGCATGTATTGAGAAGTTTGTTACTGTCAGGGATCTAAAGGGATAAGACTATTACCGTTATATTGATGAACATCCATAAATAAACCACAAAATTACCCCTTCTGTAGATTGAAACTAGTGGTTGAAACGTTTGAACACTCAACTTATTGAATGAACCACTAAAAATTCACTAAAGTCCCCAAAATTGTTAAGCCAACGAATAAAACATAAAAATATAAAACTTTGGGTACTAGTGTAATAAACAGCCCATTGTCTCCTTTCTCTGGTTACTATTATGTTTTTGCCTGCATTGTTTTCTTTGATTTTTTTGGTAATTTAATGGAACACCTTGCTAGCCTGAGTTGACCGTTACTGATGCTATGGACAAATAACAGGATGGAGGGAGTCGATGTGATTGGGGGGGGGGGGGGGGGGGGAATTTCACTTTCAAGAGAACAATTGTTCAGTAGATAATATATTATTAGAACGTCAATTAAAAGAATTGACCTTTTTTAGCTGGGTGTTTACAAAAAAAATTACAAATTTAAAATAGCCAAATAAGATTTATTTAAAATTTTTATTAACTAGTTTGGCATTTAAATTAAATAAGATAACACAGAATAGTAGCATCAAGTCTATCCTCTAGGGAATCCTAAACCCCATCTTCTCTTAAATGCAAAGTTCAATCGCTTTGGCCATCATTGAGATATTTTACTGCAAACAAGCAAAACATTTATCACTTTACAGTACCAACTTATAAAAAAACAAAAACAATAAAAAGATATAGCTAATTTTTTTTGTTTTGCAATTTGTGAAAACGTTAAAAAAGGCATAAGTCAAAATCATTACAATAGGGAACTAGAAAATAATATGAAAATAGGTTAAATAATATATAATAATGTTATATAAGAACCGACAGAAAAGAAATAAAAAAAGGAATAAGTAGCTTAGCTTTTATGTAAATAGTTTCCTGTGGACAATAGTTCGGGTCCTTTTAAGTTAGCTAACAAGTGGTTTATGCTCTTAGAGTTTGTATTTAATTAAACAAGGATGACAACATTCGTAAGTAGCAAAGCTCAACAAAACACAGTCGAGAGGACATAGTTTTTTGTACTTTACCGACAGTCTGACAGACAAGGTAATAAATTCTCTTTAGAAAAGGGTAGCCCAAAAAACAGCAGTCTATCTTAAAATGCTACCAAGACAATCGTAGCAGGACAAAGTGTCTCAAATAACAGCCATGTGACGTCATAAAAATGAGGGATTATCCATCTCTTTTATAGAAGTTTTCTTTTCCACTTCTGCTCTCGTCTCCCTCATTTTTATGACGTCACATGGCTGAATTTGAGACACTTTGTCCCGCTACAGAAAATCATACATCTCCCATATCTCATAGCATTACAGACAGACATGTATTTTTAATTTTAGAGAAGCTTCGCTACAAAAAAGATAAAATTTATTATTTCCACCTTCTATTATGTCATTGTTACAGTTAAAGCTTAATTAAGGTTACCTGGGTTATCCTAAAGGCTATTTGTAGTATGAGAGACAGTTTTCCGCGAATAATAAAATATAAAAAAAGACATTTGAATATTTCCAGTTTGTTGGTCCCTATGGGCCACAGGCTTGGCCCAACACGACAAAGATAATTTTTTTCTTCATTTTAATTACCTTCAATTAAAATCAAAATATTAAATAAAAAGGTTTTTATTCAAAACAAATTAAAGGTCTATCATATATAACCAGTGAGAGCTATTTTCCCCTTTTCACGACACGGACATTGTCTTGAAGTTCTAATAGTGGTGTTTGGTAAAAATTTCGGTCTATTTATTGGCTAAGAAATTAAGCCTCATCTTACTATTAATATCCTGCATCTGACATAGCAGCAATAGTTACTACTTTTAACGTCTTTAGTTATGACGCGGTTCGGGCCAATATTAGAATGCATTACCACCTAAACGACGAGCCAATGTGCTTAGTATTAAACGTTAACAGTATACTTAACCGACAGACATTCAAAACTTTTAGTGTTGCCTCGCTACTTAAAAAAAACTAGAATAAATTTGAAAAGAAACTAACAAACCTATAATGTACAATCATTTAAAATGATTTAAATAATTTAAAGTATGAAAAAATCAACAAGGATTTCAATATTCATAGAACATAGAGCTATAACCATTGAATTTTATATATAAAACATATTTTACAACATTTGTCTTAACTAACAATCTTAAGAGTTATTGTAATGGACGACAAAATAATGTATGTTCCAATTTATGATAAACAAAATTAACCCTTCTGTATATCAAAATCATCGGTTAATGAATCAAAATCTAATAAAAGTCCAGAATTGAATGTGTTTTTACAACTTTGGGAACCAGAATAAATTACTGTCCAATGTCCCCTACCTCCCTGTTAATAACGTGCATAGTAACGTCAATTAAAATTATCTTATGTCAAATAAAACAGTTATAGAGATGCTTCGCACCTAGAATATGTTATAAAAAGAGGCCAAACAAATAAAGAAAAATGAGCTTTTTCATGGTTTTTCATGTGGACCCTTTTATGGTGTGCATCCATTTCCGCACACATACCTCATTATTAAATCTTTAAAACAACATCATATAACAATAGCAAAAATTGTCATATTCTATTTGCAGTCAGGGATCTAAAGGGATAAAACAATGGCCGATAAATGGATGTACATGATGATAGACAAAATCATCATCAATAAACATAAATATTATTAGGCATCTAGGGGCTCTGAAATAAATGAAATAGCCTAAAAACTTCCAAGACGTAAATCTAAAAAAGCCTGAAACCAATCTCGGACTTGTGTGAAGCTTCATTAAAAGAGAGAACTCAATCGGTTCAGTAGTTTTAGAAATCTTAAGCCTCATATAAAAAAAACTATATTATTTTATATGATAGGATATGTAAAAGTGAAAGAACACCCCCTCTTTGAAGCATATGATCTTCTCTGTGCCGCGCTGATAGAAATACATTTCAAACCATCATAGAAAAATGTTTCTCAAAACCCTCTATTTTTTACTTAATTTTTCATAACTTTCCAACTATAGAATAGGGTAAGCAAATTAATTTGCAAAAATTGTCAGAGAGAGAGAGAGGAAACAATGGACCATTGATTACACTAGTCCCCAATGTTTTACAATAACGTTTTCTTATTCGTTAGTTTAACAACTTTTGGGGACTTTGATTAGTTGACCATTTAAGTTGAGTGTTCAAACGTTACAACTGATGAGTTTAATCTACAGAAGGGGTAATTTTGTGTTTCATCATTGGGGATGTACATCAATTTATCGGCCATTGTCTTATCCCTTTAGATTCCTCCAAAATTATAGAATTTATTCCCAACTGTTCTATTTAAGTACTTGTTGCTTAAACCCCAGCCTGTAGGAGAGGGCAAGGAAAAATGGCCTAAAACCATCCCATGACATTATTAAAGCTTCCTTAAAAAGTACCGATTCTTTACTACTTTATATTATAGGATCACAGATATAAAAATCAAATATCTTTCGGCGTACATTGAAAATAGCTTAAAACAAGACCTGTCCAAGGTTGTATTATTGAAATTTGTACGTTCAGCTATTCAAGAGATCAAAGTAAAATACAGACACACCTTTTTTTACTTAATTTAGTAAATGTGTATATATTTTGACGTAATTGTATAAACATCCATTTAGGGTATTAAAAAAAGTTAACATACAACTTCTTAAAACAAAATGATTAAAAGCCAAATTTAACTACTAAATGTTATAAAATTGATAAATCTAGGAAATTTGCAAAATGTAAGTTGATAAAATTTGCGTTATTTAAGATCTAGGTATTTTAGTCCATCTCGTTTTTTGATTTTAGACAGGAAAAATTATTGTGTAAATTAAATTATTTTGATTCTTCAACAAATTTTAATATTTGTAATGAACATTTAAAGTGAAAATGTTTTTCTAATATAAATTCTTAGAGATAACTTAAGATTTTTAATTTTCCAGGAAGCTACGTAGTGCCAGTATACTTGAAATGAAAGTAAATCTTTAAACACATACATACATGAATATACCCAAACCTCCAAAGAATATAGCCTATAAACTTATACATATATCCTAAAATCCAGCTCATACCAATAACAAAATTAATTCGGAAGAAAATAACGAAACCTATACGTATTTTTCAGCTGTCGTTGGGGGGCAACACATCGTAAAATTGACGACCTCTCCATTTGCCCTCCAAATATTATTTTAGATTTATTTTGCTTGTTGGTCATACCTTATTCCTGCCTAAAATCGGTCCAGCTATTAATTTCATACTAACAAAAGGACAAACATTATTCTATTTGGTTTATACAAAATATTATTATGTCTGTCCGTGTGTCCGTTCGTCCTTCCATTAAGATCTTGGTAACCACTGATACGATTGGATTCTGCTCTTCAGGGAATATACCTACTGGTTCGTGGTGGTTTTAAGCTATTTTCTTGTGGGTTGGGACACCTCCAACCACCCCGAAAAAACAAAAAAAAAACAATTTAAAAAAAAATAATTTGCATAAGTATATTCTGCGAATTCGCCATTTATTCGCGAAAATTGCTGACTCATTCGCACTTTTTTCAACTGGGATTTGCGACTAATTCTCAATTTTTTTCCGCTGGGTAGGTGAAAGAAGATGTAATAATTTCCATACTCACATCATTTTTTTTTTAAATTCTCTTGGGGCAAAGCCCCTAGAGGCTAGGCTAGTAATATTTATTTTAAAGGAATAATTATCCCTGTCCGATATTCTTATGATGAACGGGCAAAAGCACAGCAGGAGTAATTTTAAAAATAATTTTGATTTTGCCCACTGGGAGCCGCTAAATCAACCAAAATCCAATTACGGAAAGTGTAGCAATCAACCCTCCTCACCCCTGAAAGTTTTTTTTCTTCATATTTTTGTAAAGACAATTGTAACGAAAATCAGTTAATGTGAACGACATGAGCCTTTTTAAGGTAAAATAAGGCATCTTGTCCATGATTTTGACTTGATTCTTTTAGAACCATTGATGTATCTCCTCTATGATTGTATGACCTTTGTTTAAAAGTCTCTAGGATTTTAAGGTATAAGACAATAAAAAATAAATAATTTACAACAACCTAATAATTTATCTCCAAAATCTTCTATAGTTTAAAGTTTACACATAATAATTTAAAAAAACAACCAAAATTCAATAAAAGAACTGTTTATTCTCTTTTATGCCGAGGGTTTTACACAAAATAAAAAATCTTTCCTTTAAGAAGAGAGGAGGGGTTTGGAGTGCTCATAAGGCACATTGAGGGAAATTACCGAAAGAATTTTTTAAAAGAGGGGGAGGGAAAAAAACACAACTTGAAAATTATGGATTTTGCTGAGTAAATCTATTTTACAAGCATGCTATTGCTCTTATGGGCTTTTTGGAGTGTGCTGCGGTTAGCAAGGGAAGTGGCAATAGGAGAAAAACTATTTTGCCTCAACATTAATGCTAGTTATCAATTTAATGCCTCTAGAGTCCTCCTGGAATTACTCTGGGGAGGAGAAGAAGATAGGGGAGAGGGGTGGATGCAAGCGTCACCTTTTAGTTTGAGATTAAGATAAAAACAAGGATGATAATAGGATTTCTTATTCGTTGGCTTAATAACTTTGGGGACTTTAGTGAATTCCGATGGGTTAGTTTAATAAGAAGAGTGCTCTTAAGTTTCAACCACTAAAATTAATCTAAAGAAGGGGCAATTTTGTGTATCATCATAGGGGATGTTTATCAACTTATCGGCCATTGTCTTATCCATTTAGATCCCTGAATTTGGGTACCTTTTCAATAATCATATCATCCTTGTCACTTAGATTCAAAAACAAATTTTTGTCCTTAAAATGATAATTTCAATTTCATTACATTAGCATAATTTTTTTAAAACAAAAAGTGATAAGAAATTACGTACAATTAGAATTTACTGTTATGATAAATATAATATATAGGTTTGAATACGGCCATAATCCATTAGTTTGAAAATAATTTAATCAATATTGCGACTGTAAGACCAGCCTTTCTCAGGAATCTTTATGGATAAGACAATTGAAGATAAACTATTCTTCAATTAGGATACACAAAATTTGACTCCTTTATAGACTGAAATTTTTGTAAAAAAGTTTGATAGTCTTACTTTACACATACCAATCAAGATTCAATAGCTAAGGAATAACAGGACGAGTTTGAAAACTTTTGGGGGCATATTATTTTACAGAAGCCTAATTCTCGCTAACCGCTTGACCGCTGTAGTTCTTCTTTATACAGTAAACCCGCTATATTTTACATTTAAAATAAAATTAAAAAAGTGGCGAAGGTGATCAATTCCCCAACCTAGAGGCCACTAGGGGCGTAGTCGTTAGTAATAGAAAATTCAAGCTTATATAATCCAATTTGAAGTACATTTCATTAAAAATCATAAACCAAAGATAAATAACAGAATTAATACAGTAGATATAGATACCTACTCAGTAAATAGACCATTGAGAAAACAAAGTAGACACAATTTGGCCATTTCTTTAAATGTTTACACATTTTGTTACCATTAGGCATTTTTTAAAATAAATCCTATTATAGGAATGAATCATATGTTACTTAACACAAACAATCTTATTTATCTGCTTTGAATTCCTTTTTAAGTTGTTAGTATTAATGTGTTTGACAGTCCATCTAGGGTTATAAACTTATAAATAAAACCTTATCTCTTACAAAATAAACTCTGAATTAAAATGAATTTAAAGTGTAGTCTGTGTTTACGTAGTTGTTGAGTTGGATCAACAAAAATGCGGAGCTTTGTATTTCTTACGTGGATTTTCTGTTTCAATATTGGGTAATTTATTCATAGATTATTTTTCTAGTTAGATGAGTCAATTAAAAACATATTATTAATCATTTTTTGACAAATTTTTAAACAATTAGTATTTTATGACACCTCCTCCCAATATAAATTGTCCAAAGAAAATGTTTGGATCATGGAAAAAAGAATTAGTCGTATTTTCACAATAGTTTTTGATAGGTTAATTATTACCCCACAGGGTAAGAAAATAGGCCTTGCAGGATTAGAGTCCGCAGGGGCTAGAAATAGGAGAAAAGCTACTGTGAAAATGCAATGAAACCCGAAACTTTGTTTTCTTTCCATGATCAATAATGTTATTGTTTTTAGATTCGAAAAGGCTTCAGGCAAAGAACTGACATTGGACATAATTCATATCAACGATATCCACTCACATTTTGAGGCATTTTTCAATACTTTTATTTAACGCGATGTTTTTTTTAGCGAGGGCACTAAAATCTACTTTAGACCAATGGAGCTTCCACTAAAATCACAAATTAGTTTTAACTGTTGTTTCATATATTTATAGGATAGATAGATAGACCTCCTCACTTTTTAAACTGAGGTGAATTCTTAAAAACTTTTTTGGCTCGATGCCTCACTAAAAAAGAGATGCAAAATAGTGAGGCAAAATTATCCTCTCTAAATTTTTAGCGAGCCTCACTAATTTTAGTGAGGCAAAAGTTTTTTAAGAATCCACCACTGTTTTTTTTTTCTTATTTTATTTACATTTTCCTTAAACCTTTTTATTAAAACTTTTCTAATTATAAATGTTTTATAACTTTATAACTTTATTATACTTTTTGTTACTCTTAAAAATATTTCTTTAAAATTATTTAAGTAACTTACATTTATAAAAATCTATAATAAAGTGCATCTTCCTTATAAGTAGGTAGTGTGTAACGTGTTGATTATCCTAAATTATCTTAAATACTAGTTCCTAGCCCCAAGGAGAGGGCGAAGAGAGAGGTAGGGAAAAAAATAGTCTAAAACCAACCCAAGACATTTATCAAACTTCCCTGAGAAGTACAACCATTTCAGACCTAAATCTTTGAGATCTTTCGCTGTAGACAAAAAAATCTACTACTTTATTTGAAAGGATTTATAATATCAATACTTTGGAAGCACTGTTCTATTATAATAAGGTTACGTTATGAGACAATAGGCTGTTTACTACACTAGTCCCAAAAGTTGTATACCTTTTCTTATAGGTGTTATTGTGTGTATCATCATTTGGGATGTACATCTATTTATCGGCCACTGTCTTATCCCTTTAGATCCCTGCGTTTTAAGTCATTAGAAAGAAAAGTATTGAATGAGAAAACCTAGGAAACCAGCCATGAATCCTCTAGATGCAGGGATGGTAGCGAATTATGTGTTGGAGGTACATACATAAATAGACTAATTGCTACGCCCCTAGAGGCCTCTAGTTACCCTTGATGGGGGTTGAATTCGACCCCCTCCCATACATTTTATATTTTAGTTTCAAAAAGAAAAAGTAATTAAAAAGGGGGTTATTTTTATTTGGGGGAAGGGGGCTGGTTAGTTGTACCCTACCCCTAAATAGCTATAAACCTTCCAAGGACCTAAACTGCACTGTTAAAGAGAACCATATTGTTTCATTGCAGTGGTTAGCGAGATCATTCGCTCCAGCAAAAAAAGGACCTTATTACTTTATATAAAAGGTTAGAAAGGTAAAAGACTGTAGCCTGCTAGATTTATAGAAATTGACAACCAATAGACAAATAGACAGTTTGTAGATAGGTATATATATTAAAATGTATAAGTAGATAGAATGACTTACAGATAGCTAAATAGATCGATCGATGAATAAAATATTTTCTTCATTGACAAAATTTACAGCTTACTATTAGACAATAATTGGTAATTTTTTTTAAACGTTTCTTGTTAAGCATCCCATATTTATGTCAGTTTAGGCTAGATAATATTGGGTTCTTGGTAGCAAAGCAGAGAAAGGTTACCGAAATTGTAGGCTGCTCAGAACAGATCTATAGTATAGATGTATATCGAGATAACTACCTCCACCCCTTTTCCAATGACTATCTTCGTCTGCTAGCAAATTCTTTTATGCTACTTGGCCGTGTTAATATTCACGACACCATTGGTTAATTTTCAAAGATCTAATTGAGAGTCGGCACAAGGTAATTGAGATGGGGAAATACAGTTATTTAACCCCTTCTCCCACCTTCTAGTGTTTTATTCTAATCTCATCCGCTTTTAGGGGTTAGGCATAGGAGAAAACTAACCCCTACTATTTCAGTTCAGGGGTTCAGTGCTCGATAGGAACTTCGCGGGAAAGCACTAAATCATTTTTTAGGTGTTGCCAGAATTTATGCCAAACAGAAAGAAATTAGAGACAGAAATCCTGATACTACAATTTTCTTAAACGCAGGTAAATATCATAATTTCTGTCTTAAGATTTAAATATAACTAAACTGATTGAGTTCTCCTTATTAGGAAAGCTATTATATGTCTAGGGATTTTTGGACAATTTGTTTTTAGAATTAGGCTTTGAGTTGGTTTTAGTCTAATTTTCATTTTATAATACGAATGATTATGTACTTTAGGTTTTTTGTATACTAGTTCTTTTTTAGCTTTAGGCTATTTTTATTGGTTATCTAAAAATGCATTTATAAGTTTATGTTACTTTCTAAAACAACAAAAAAATGTAGAGAAAGCTTTAACTAAGGTGTTGACTTCCTTATTTGCTTGATATGTATGTGTTTATACAGTGAAGTCAATTATTAGATTTTCATCAAAGTTTCAAGTTTTGTGCACATGTTAAAGTATTCCTTTATCAAATTGTAAACTTTAATATCTCCAGATTAATTTAGTCTAAAACATTTAACAAAAATTAAAGATACTTAAAAAAATATAGGACTCTTTTGTAGAAGTTTAATTTTTTTACTTTTACAAATTACTAGAAAATACCACAAATGATATATTAAATAATCAGGTATAGTATGGTATAGTAAAAAGGGGCGTTCGTTATATATTCACAGTAGCCTTTCTCCTATTTCTATCCCCGGAGGGGGCTCTAACCCTGAGAGCAATCACCTAACCTAACCTAAAATAACCTACCAAAAGATACTGTAAAAATGCAATGAATCGCCCCTTAAGAGGCGTTGTCAGAAAAGGGACTACCCAGATAATCTTTTTCCCTATCCACTGTAAGCAAAACTTATAATTCTAAAATTGTCAAATGGATTTTTAGTTTTTGGTAAAAACACTTGGTGACTTTATTTACTTAGTCAATGATGAATACTAAAACTACAGCTTACACACACACACACACACTTCACTTGAACAAAGAATGGGTTAGGCTAAACCCTCCATTATTGTGTTAAAAAAATTTACGTAAAACAGATAATATTTATTAAACTCTGATAATAGGCGTAATAGATTTCAAAATTTTTTTAGGTGTAATTATTTACTACAATAAGAATTTTGATATCACCAATAAAGATTAACCAAATACATGCATAAAAGTTAATAAAACTTACTATTTTACTGATATGCTATAACATTATCTGAAAATTTTAGATTTAATTTGCAAATATAACAATTTTCACTTATCTATTGTTGGAGCAAAGTGTTTAGGTTCATATATAAACATTCTAAACATACATACTTAAATTTAAATATTCAATTTATTTCAAAATTACCTTTTCCAACTTTATATTAGAACTTTACTTTGATATTTTAGATCTTATGATTAAAAAACCTTTAAAATTGTTTATGTTTAGGTGATTTCTACCAAGGGACTGTCTGGTACTCAAAGTTCAAATATCAACCTGTTGTTGAATTTGGTAATAGGTAAGTATTAAAAAATATCTTTTTAAAATTTGAATTTGAGAATCTAATTTAATTTTCTCAATTTCTAATTATTTTCTTTTTATGATTATAATAGGCTAAACTACACAGCTATGGGGCTTGGCAATCATGATTTTGATGATCAAATAGCTGGCATTAAACCTCTTGCTGAGCAAGTCAACTTTGATCTTCTGGCCTCAAACATGGTGGTTAACTCTGATGAATTTGTTGAGGGTGTTCATTTCAAGAGATCTGTTGTCAAAGAGATTAATGGTACTCGGGTAAATATGTTCTTTAATAATTTTTAGAAGATGGAACAATCTAGGTCAAACTTTAATACTTTCCTTATTCATAGTTGCAATTATGATATTTAAAATCAGTGTCAATCAAAGTCTATAGTCTTATATGATTTTGTTTTTAGGTGGGAATTATTGGATATATTACTCAGATGACTGAGTACAACTTTCCAGAGGTAAGGAATCTTTAGTTTATTTTGCATTTTATAAAACAACATAATTGTCTACTAAATAATTAGAAAGAAATTGATCTTACATCTAATTAAAAAAAAAATCTGTTTTAGAATAATATTGAATTCACTGATGAAATAGAGAGTGTTAAAGCAGAGGCTGAAAAATTGGCTGCTGATGGTGTTGAAGTACTCATTGCTCTGGGACATTCTGGTTATGAGATTGATATTGTAAGTGAATCTATATGTTTATTTAATTATTATAATAAAATAAATTTGCAAGAGGCAAAATTAGTGAATAATCATAAATCTGTTGTTTATTGCATACCAAGTGTTTATGTGTAATAGCTAATGTGTAATTATGTTTAGGAGCTAGCTAAAAACATTCCTCTTCTTGATGTGGTAGTTGGAGGACACAGTCATACTTTCTTGTATACTCCCATGGGTGAAGATGACATTCCTGAAGATAGGATTGAAGGTGAGTTAATCAAAGTGTCCCTTCCTCAAAGTATTGATTTCAGTTATTTTACATTCTTAATATTTTCAACATCTATAATACAAAGTAGCTTGATGTCTGTCCGTCCATCCCTCTGTCTGTCCCTTAAGATCTCGATAACCACTAAACCGATTGGATTCTACTCTTCAGGGAATATACCTAGCTAACTTAAGATTAATGCAAAATTGATGGTCGGAGCACCATAAGTACTTAATATTTTTTTTAATTACCTCATGGGACAAAGCCCCTAGAAGCTAGTATAAAATTGTAAGATTTATTTCTAAACTATTTTATGCTTTTAGGAGAGTACCCTACCTATGTTACCTCAACAAATGGAAAAGTGATTCCAGTTGTACAGGCCTACTGTTACACCAAATATCTAGGAATCTCGTTATTCTTTCTTGCTCAATTATTGAATCCTTGTTAAAATTCTTAAGCTTGCACTTGTTTTTAATGCAAAAATGTATCACATTTGAAAATGGTACCTCAACTGCATGTATAAAGATGTTTAGAATTTACTCTAGAAGTAAAAAATATTCAGTATGCCAACTGACACAACTAATTACTTTATACACTACAGTTAGAACTTTTATTGAAAGAAACTATAGTCAATATGTGTATTGTCTAACACATACATTTTATTGGAACTACAATTCTTTTGAGAAACATATCAGCCATGTGGGGTAAATAAAATGGAAGAAAGAATCAATTATTGTACTTACAGGTCACATAATTGTCAACTTTGATGATCAAGGTGAATTGTTACAGGTATCTTTATTTAATCCAACAAATTGTATCCTGTTACAGTCAGGGATCTAAAGTGATAAAACAATTGTCGATAATTGATGTACATTCCCAATGATGACATACAAAATTATCCCTTCTGTATATTGAAATTAGTGGTTAAAACGTTTGAACACTCAACTTAATAAACCAACCAATTAAAGTTCATTAAAAGTCCCTAAAGTTGTGCAGCAAACAAATAAAAAACCGTTATTATTCATTTTGGGAACTAGTGTAATAAACAGCTTACTGTCTCCCCTCTCTTTGTGTTATATTACATATACAAATTCAAATTAAAAATTTGAGACTAAAAATTATATCAATGGAAATGTTATGTAATTTGTTTCAAATGTTAATATATTTTTTTTTTTAGCCAGTTGAAGCAGCTGGTGTCTCTTTTGCCCGTCCTTACCTGCTAGATGATAATGAAATAAAGCCTGATCCAGAAACTTTAGAAATGCTTGTTAAATATCAGGTAATTCTTTAAATTAAAAGATACATTGTTAATCCTTATAATAAAGTAACAGGATGTCTGTAAGGATCTCACTAATCGCTAAACCGATTGGGTTCGCCTTAACAGGGTAGCTTCTCATAGAAAATTGGGTGGGGGGGGGGGGGGGTATTAAACTCCCCCCTCCTTAAGTACCCTTAGAGGCCTCTAGGGGATGTAGCCGCTAGTGAAGAATGCTGAAGATAGTGTGAGAATGAAAAATCAGTGAATTGGGGAATCCTTTACCCCACAAGTGCAATGAAGTATCAAAATACTAAATAAATTTGACTCTTTAAAATTTGCATTGAAATTATTTTCAAAAAATCTATCATTTAGGTAAATCTAACAGAGTATAAGACAGTTTATGGGTACACTGAGACAGCAATGACCCAGGCTTATCTTGACAGTGAGGAAGATAACATTGGAAATGCTCTCACTGACTCCATGGCTGACTTTTATGAAGATGCCACAATTTCTCTCATCAACAATGGTGGCATTAGGAATGGACAATGTTTCATTTTAATGTATTTGTAACAATCTAAATTAATTAATTATGCAGCTGGACAAAATGTCTTAAAAATTAGCCATGTAACGTTATAAAAATTAGGGATTATCAATATCCATATCTTTTTTATGGTTTTTTTGCCACCTTTCCTCTCATCTCCCTCATTTTTATGACGTCACATGGCTGATTTTTGAGTTACTTAATTGAGAAACTGCCTGGAATCTGTTGTAAAAAAATCACACAAAAATTAACACATTGTTAATTAAAAAGGACTGGATTTCCTGAGGGGGAAATCTCTGGTGAAGATATTTTCATGGTTATTCCTTTCCAGAATACAGTTGACAGGTAAGTTAATTTAGACCAAATAATTGGATAACATGAGTCAACAGTACATGGCATATAGACAAAGACCAAATTGTGTCCAAATGATCCATGTGACGTCATACAAATAAGGGGTTATCCATTTCTTTTTTATGGCTTTTTCCCCACTCCTCTCACCTCCCTCATTTTTATGACGTCACATGGGTCATTTTTGACCCAATTTGGTCTTTGTCCATGGTACACAATGCTTGTCAATCAAATCCACTTTCTTTATTTTCTCACCTTCCTACTTTTTATATTTCTTATCCATGTTAACCCTATCAATACAATTAAATTCAATTCAAAATTTCCAAGTTGGAAAATTGGATAAGTCTTAAGTAAACTGTACAGCTATGAACCATAAGGTGTAAGATGTGAATTGAAATATTCTATTAAACATTGCCAATGAGAAAGACATTTAAATTGTAATTCCTTATGAAAACAAACTTGACAGGTTATGAGAGAACTATTTACTAAGAACTTCAATTTTAAAAATATGAATTTTTTTTTATGTTTTTAAGGTTAAAGATGAAAGGTAGAGAGGTTAAGAAAGCTCTGGAAGTAGCAGCTGAAAAACTTGTTCCCAATGATCCTGCCAAGTATCCAGGTTTTGGCCTCCAGGTAAGTGAAGATGGTTTAAGTGAAATTTAAATTGGCAACTGCATAGAAAATTTATACCATGAAATAACACTATGTCTTCAGACAAACGTCTAACAATCAAAGTATTAGTTGATTTAAATTTAACTTTCATGCTTTAGTAATTTACAAAATAAACTTTATTCACATTGTAAATAAGAAATTCCCTCAAAGTAACCGGTCTTATTTAAAAATAAGTTGAAAATAAATTAGGGTGTGAGGTAGTTATTTGTGGGTTTGCTTTACCTTAGGTCAGGTCAGAGCCCTCCATACCCATGCTGATTAATGTTTTTATTTCAGAATAAAGGCGGTTTAGGGAAAGCACCAGAAGGCCTAATCTGTTTTAATCATATTTAATCAACTTTTAGGTATCAGGATTGAAGATGGTTATCAGGCCAGAACAGGACAATATTGGAAACAGGAATGAAATTCATATAATTTGAATTTGATACTAATAGTTTTGATTATATACATAAATGACCTTTTAATCAGGTTGGAGGGGACAATGGACTTAATTGTACACTGGTACCCAAAGTTTTATTAGCAAGTTATCTTATGCAATAGCTTAATAACTTTGGTTACTTTAATTGGAATTTGATTAATTTGAAACTATTAGTGTTGAAACTTTTCAACCAATCTACTGAAGTGTTATATCTATCTATCGCCGATTGTCTTATCCCTTACGACTCCTGCTTTAATTGATCATCAATTTGTATGGTTCTTTGAAAGCAAAGTTTTAGAATTTTTATTCTATCAGAATTGTGAGTATCCAAACCAAGAATCTTGAAACAGATGATTATGAAGATTTAGAAATGGATAGAGTTTATACTTTGGCTGTTGGTTCTTTCATGGTCCCTAAAAGTAAGAATAGTTATTTATTGCATCTCATTATAAACAGCTTCCCGTGGATATAAAAATGTAAAAGTATTAGATTAAAACTATTTTTTTAGTCCTGAGATGCAGAAGGCACGGGCTAAAAATCTTTGCTCAAAAAATTTAGCACCCTTTAATATTTTTTGTTTCTGATGAGTTAAATGGGAATAATTGATTATATATAACAAAGCTTGGCATTCGCGTGTCCGCCACCTGTAAAACCTCAGCGAAATCGCCTTTACAATTTACAATCAGTTAGATGTCTAAAACGGACCAAAACATGGCAATGCCTT
This sequence comes from Acartia tonsa, assembly GCF_053477335.1. Classification (NCBI taxonomy): domain Eukaryota; kingdom Metazoa; phylum Arthropoda; class Copepoda; order Calanoida; family Acartiidae; genus Acartia; species Acartia tonsa. The sequence goes on from NC_137272.1 coordinate 2,962,783, forward strand.
TTTTTTTTAAAAATTCAAGGCATCCACACGGGTATAAATTCTAGGCTTAGTTGCGGCGGACGCACGGCTGGCTAGCCCTGATTTATGGGATAATTATATAAATTAATTTCAATATTTGTTTTAGAGAATGCCAAATATCTGAGGGGAATATTTGACTTTGTAGAAATAGAGGAACACATTCCAGGTCATCTATCTATATTTTTTTTTGGGGGGGGGGGTTGCACTTGAGAGATTGGTGTTGAAAAAGTATAACCACTATACCTATAGTGTATAATGTAAAAAAACGGTATTATCCTCTTTTTTCAATTTTAAAAATTTTCATACTTAACTTAATGAACCAAACCATCAAAATTCCCCAAAGTTGTTAAGCTAACAAATATGAAAACGTTATAATAAAACTTTGGGGACTTGTGTATTAAATAGCACATTGTCCTCTCGCACTCTGATTTCTACATCTATGAATCCATCTAACAATCTTTTTCTTCCAGGAACTGTAACAGATTATGAAATCTTCAAGCAGTGGTTGATCAAGAATACTCCTATCAACCCTCAAGTTGAAGGAAGAATAACTTTTGAATGGCAAACTGATAATTGATTCCATAAAATATGTAAAAATAAAATAAATTTGATTTATTTTTCAGTTATTAAAATAGAATAAACCAATTATAAATCACAGACAAATTGAGCAAACGGATAGAAAAGTTTGTTTTAATCTAGAAGATTATTAACCAAAGGAATCTTCTTTAGAAATTCCAGGTGCCCTTTTTATACAGCATCAAAAAACAATACATTTTACAACAGAAAAAAAACAACAAACATACACACGGAGTTTTAGAATAAATGATTAAACCATAGTTTAGAGAAAACAAGAATCCAATCAGTAAGCTTTTTTCATAGGAACAGAAAGACACCGCTCCTTTATATTAGCGAAACAACTTAATTATTAAAAAGATTTGTCTGATATTCAAACCTAAACTTCATTTAGGGGATATCACTATTTTAACTTCTGCTTTTTAAGATATACAGCTATCAATATTTTTTGTCAATATTCCCTAAACCAACGAGCAACCAGTTTAAAATTTACTTCGTCCGCCTGTTAAGCGATAATGCACTTACGATCATTATATTTATACTAGCGGATTCGACCCTATCCTATAGGGGCTTTGTCCCATGAGGTAATTAAAAAAAATAAAAAAAATATAAAGAATAAATAAAAAATTACCTGGACCATCACTGTAAAGAAGAACCATATTAGTTTAGTAGTAAGCGAGATCCTTCACTACAGACAAAAAAAGCTTACTACTTTATATAATAGGAGATTGCATGTATGATAGATAGATTGCTGGTGATATTTTTCTTGGTCTATATACTCTATGCAAATATTGGATGTTTCTGCTTAACTGTCCGTAAAGGTCGGGATAAATGTAAAAACTTGGTAGAAATTTGTTTATCTAAAATCAAATACAGTTATAGATTGGAAATTTAAGTCTTAGTGGATTTATTATTATAAAATTATCATTAAATTTAACAACAGAATAAATAAGAGGGGAGGGCATATTTTTCGTTAGTTTGTGTATTACTATGGGGTATAGTAGGTTAGGTTAGAGGGGAACCGTTTAGCCCTGCAGGATTAGGGTACCACAGGTATAGGCCACGCAGGGTTATGAAACCAAGCAAAAAAAACCTCCCTTTATTTCTGGCTTATTTAATCCTTAACGATCGGAGGGGGGGGGGGGAATGAACACCCCCCCCTTCCGTTTTTTTTATTATATGATCGCCTCCCCCCCCCCCCAAACCGATTAAGGTGCGGCAAGGGGCCCGACTGTTAAGGGTTAAAAAATAAGGTAGGGAGGGGACTATTGCCTGAAAAGTTCTGGGGGAAAGCACCAAAAGTTTGTTATATCTTTTAAATTCTTAGGGAGAATAAGAATTTGACTAATAAGCTTATCAAGAGAGCTACATCCATGTCACATCAACATAATTTATATTCTTGATGTTTTTGTTGCTTCCACAGCATCTGGGGTCTCAGTTTTCAAAGGGATAATAGAACTCGAGGCAGACAAATAACATAAAACCACTCTGGGACTTAAGAGAGGCTTCTCTAACAAGAACAATCAATTCGGACCAGCAGCTATTGAGATCTTAAACTGCGTCAAATAAATTTTACTATTTTACCCAATTTCATAATTTATAAATATTTATTCTACAAATTATTGAAAATCTATAAATTAATTAATCTATGAAATATTGAGGTTTTGCTTAATGAATTGAACTGAAATTGAAAGTTTTTAACTGGTTCACTTCTTTTTGGCGAGTGTTTGCATGTATTAAGAAAATTTTGGGAAATTCGCGGATATTGCCAGTGGACCGTCACTGGACCGACTGTGGTATAAAGCGCAGCGCATTCGCTCATTGTCTGTTGATGGTTTGAATCTCGGCCCAACAATGCGTAATAAATAAATATATTAAAAATATGGTTCCTACTGCTGCTTTGTTAGGCAACAAAAAAAGTCAGAGTAGCGGAAATGCATTGTCCAAAAACAGGCTAAACGCATTACCAAGCAATTGCACAGTTAAAACTTCTAGATGAGGGTTATGCAGTCAAAGGGTTGGTTGTCTGAAGGATGTTTGGCCGCATAATCATGCAATTGACTAGCAAGATTTAGTTCAGAGACTCATCTCTTTTTAAGGGGTTTTCTTTCCCACTTCTTTTTATGACGGCAATTTTTGAGACACTTTGTCCAGCTACCTAAAAAGGTCTAATTTCTAATTTCGCTTTAAGTGAAATTGCCACAAATTTTGAAAAACCCAGCAGGGTTTCATTAGAGAAATAAGCGAATATTCCAAATTTTAATATTATCTTTGATCTTTTTTTTATGAGAAAACACATATTTAATTATTGCTGTGTAAAAAAGCATATTAATCATTCGTAGCTTCTAATGAAATAATAAGGTTGTAAGTCCTGTAAATCAGAGAGAAAGAGAGAGGAAATTGGGTTGTTTAGTACACTAGTCCCCAAAGTATTATAAACCGTTTTCATATTTGTTGGCTCAACAGTTTTGGGAACTTTTAGTTAATTTTGGTTGGTTTATTAAGTTGAGTGTCCAAACAATTCAACCACTAAATGTAATCTACAGAAGAGATATTAGTGTGAATAATCAATGGGGATGTACATCAATTTATCGGCCATTGTCCTATCCCTTGATATCACTGCATGTCATCATCATTGCCATTTATCTCTTCTTTCCAGAGCGTAGGCCACGCACAATGGTTCTCCATTTATCTTTGAATTGGGCCTCAGTAGAGGCTTCACTGAAAGATGAAAAATTCTTTTCTCTCAGTTCCTCAAGGAATTCCCTCCTCTAGGTTGTTTTTGGTCTACCTGGTTTCCTTTTTCCTGTGAAGGGGTCCCAAGTCAAGGCTTGATTGGTTAAATCATCATGCCCTTTCCTTAGAGTGTGCCCCAACCATCTCCATTTTCTCTGTTTTATTGTTAGTTGATCACTGCATGTAAAGATATACAATTTGTCTTTTTGTCAATATTTAAGTTGATTTCAATGTTATTAATTTCGTATCCCTTAATTCATCCTTACAAAAGTAACCGGGTATTTTCTGTCTGTTTGTACCGAAAGTTTTCGCTAACCGTTTACTGTGAAGCTTTTTATTGGTCTTGGTAAAGTTAATAACTACTCTCTCAAAACAATCGCCCAGAGAAAAATCCCTCCAATTTTTGTTTTACTTTTATAAAACTAAAATATGAAAGGAGGCGGGGGGGCGGGTGGGTCAACTACCCTCCCTTGCCCCTCAACTACACCTAGAGGCGTAGCCGCAAATATGTAAAATAAGCAACAATATAACTAATGCCATTGAACTATTCCCATTTAAAAGTCATATATCCCCCCAGGGTTTAATGTATAGGTAATTTACTTCTATAAAAATCACCATTTTTTTTTCTTTTCATTGATCAATTCAGGAAAGCTTTTATTAAAAAAGTTGAAAATAATTGAAGGGTTATATATCTTTATTAATTTATCGCCCATTGTCTTATACCATAAATTACCTTGATTTTAAGGGTTCACTTGAGTGGAGACTCATAATCTAAAGAACTAGAGGGGTGGCGCCCCTAGATGCCTCTAATGACGCTTAAGAGAATTAAGGTAACCCTTCACTTTTAGTTTTAAAATAAACTAGAATAAGGGGTACAATTTTTTCTTTGAGCTATTCCTATAAGGAGGGGGGAGTTACTACAAACATTTTTTTTGCACGTATAAGAAGTTTCAATGTACAGAATTAACATATTAATAATTTTTTTTAAAAAGCCGGGTATGAATTTACCATTCCCTTTACCCCTGGCATAGACCTCCCTCCTTTCCTATCAATAATATAATAGCTGAAAAATTATCAAAATTGGTTTTACTCTGTTTTTGCTCGTTATAATATACATAGAGGCGCGCGCGCGCGGTTGGTGTGCATTGATTTCCGTATGTGTATCGCATTAGTAAAATTAGCGATTGTGGTGTAACACGTAGCACATCAGCTCGTAGTCCCGAAGGTAATAGGTTCAAATCTCAGCCCAACACCATGTCATAACTAAATACGTTAAATTGATTCCTACTGCTGCTATGTCAGATGTTCGAGTAGGGTGAAACAAGTGAAACTCATGAACAGCACAGTTAGAAGATAGTTTAAAATACATACTCAAGCACATTATAAAGCATAGTTTACTACAGGCTATTTACATTATCAAATCATCAAAAACACAATTTTGAAAAGACTTTTCTTTAAAATGTGACAATGTGTGTAAATGAACGCACACCAAAATTTTGATAATACATGAGAGAGAGCGCATTTTTAGCTGTGTAAGTATTCTATAAGTAAATTATGTCCTTTCGTCCGTCAGTCTGTTTTATGAATACGTTATTTTGTAATACGTTATTGAATGTATTTTATTTACATATATTGTTACTAATACTCATAGTTTTGCTACGCTTCTAATTTGATTTAAACCTTTTTTAGGCACACCACCACTACTGTCCGATCATTTCCACATTAATAACATGATTTCCCTCAAAACAAGAAAAACATCCCATAATAAAAAAAAAATATTATGATTATCAAATATTTAAAGCGTGATAACCCTGTGGGGCTACCCAGAACCTAATAAAACCTAATATAAGAAAAACTACACCGTTCACATTTTCAATTTGGTGTTAAAATAAGGAAGCATAACGTTGGTAGTTCATTAAAACAATAGTAAAACAAAAGAGGGGGGAGTAGATGAATAACTGTATGTCCCCTTCCCAAGGACCTTGTGTCGACTTTCAATTGGTTACTTGAAAATCAACCAATAGCATCGGAAGTTTTAAAGCAGCCAAGTGGCTACAAAAGTTATTTAATAGCAGTCGAAAAAAGTCCACAACTTGAGGAACCACGTAGTTGTCTGGTTATACATCTATACTATAGATATATTAGTGGTTCTATCAAGATGGTTTTGAACGCGGCGGAAGTGAATACACACCCCCCGCCTTGGCTGAGGCTAGCTGCGCCTGATTGAACCTAATGGATGTCTATTATCTGTAATACGAGTCACAATATGAGATCAACAATTTTGAGAAGCGTGGCTTCGCCACAAGTCTTGTTTGGGTTTTGGAAATTTAAATAAAATATCAGACATTAAATTATACTGGTATTTAATCTTTTTAAAACACATCCTCTCATTTGTTGGGTTGTAAACTTTTGATACTTTGATCGAATCTTAATTAATTGGCTTAAACTAAAAGTGTTCAAACTTTTTTGAAGGGGGACAGAGTGTCTCAAAAATCAGCCGTGTGACGTCATAAAATGAGGGGTTTTCTTTCCCACTTCTCCTTTCATCTACCTCATTTTAATGAGGTCACATTTTGAGACACTTTGTCCTGCTACATATAAATTCCACATAATAACAATATGAGATCAATATTTTTGAGAAGTGAGTCTACTCTTCAAGAATTTTGTGATGGTCAAACACATTGTTCACAGGATTTTAAAATATGAGACTCTACAAAGAGTCCGAAAAAATGAACCGCGTGATGTCATAAAAGGGAGAGAAGAGAGGAGAAGCGGGAAAGGAAACCCCTTAAAATGAGATGGATATAATGACGTCACACGGCTTATTTTTTCGGACACTTTGTAGAGTCTCTCTAAAATGTGGATAAATTATCAGGAAGGGATGGGGCATTGGGCTTGAAATTATACTAGTTAGACTTCCCCCCAACTTATACCAACAACGAAATTAATTCGATCGAAACCTATCAGGTGTCGTTGGGGAGGCAACACATAGTAGAACTGCCGACCTTTTATCTGCCCCCCAAATATTATTTTAGATTTATTTCGCTTGTTGGCTATACCTTATTCCTCACTTCACCTATTAAACTTAGCTTAAACTTAGGTTGATTTTAAACATTTTGCTATGTGCAAACTTCTCAATTTTATTATTTTGTTTATTATCATTAGAGATCTACATAATGTCCTTTATCTTATTCTTTATGAGCCCTACAAAAAATAGAATAATCCTACAAAAATACTTTTCCAAGAATTTTTCTTGGAAATAAAGGTATTAAAGCCACAATTTTTTATATTGTATTTTTTGACTAGAGGTTTTGCCCATAGAGGTATTGAAAAGACCTCCTCCTATATAGAATCATTCGTGTTTTTTTTTGAAGGGGGGATATTTTTTTTTTTTTGGGGGGGGGGGGTTGAGGGTTCCCAATCCCCTAAGAAAATAGTTTAAAACCATTACAGGACCAGTAGGTATATTCCCTGAAGAGTAAAACCCAATCGGTTCAGCGGTTACTAAGATCTTAAGCTTCAGACAGACAGACAATATGACATGCGGACAGATGGACAGACAGACAGACATCGTTCTACTTTGTATTATAGATATACAATAAATAGAAAAGCTCTAACTTGTCTTCATTGCTCTAAAATCAAGTTTTACCAAGTAAATGCGCGGTTTGACTTTACTGTCTAAAAATACTTTACCTCTAAGAGAAAGATATAAAAGAGCCTTTAAGACACTATCTTCAAGATTTTCTTTTGCAGTAGCTTTTCTCCTAGTGTATATTATCATATCTACATAGTAAATAAAAAAAAGGATTTAAGAGAGTTTTCTGGCATAAAACATGTGTAGAGCAAAATAATTCGAAAACTGTAGGCATAATAGTAATGAAGTGTTCGAGATTTTACAGGACATACATCCATCTTGTTAATTTTAAAATTGTTTAGATATTCTCTTTCTTAATTTCTCCGCGGTCTTAGATTTTGAAATAGTTTTGGTATTCTCCTGTGATCTGACAAATTGCTCGGATAAGAAAGATATTTCTTTAAAAATTCTTTACTTTTTCTATGCTGTAGGAAAATTTATTAACATTAAAAAAATATTAGGCAAAAGTATATTATTCATTGATTAAATAGACTATTCTATATTCTTAAGTAATATGTCGTTGTTTGCGTGTGTGTATGTATTTCCTTTACGATCTCATAAACTGACACCATGGAAACTGTCCCAATTTTGTATAACTTTTGCGGAACATGTTCAAGTTACGTCATATTTTTCTTTCCCGAAAAAGGGAAGAGGGAAAGAAAAAAAAGGGAAGGGGGGAAGAAAAAAGAGATGGGAGAAAAGGGGGTTTTCCCCATCTCTTTTGAAGAGATTTTCTTCCCCCCTTCCCTTTTTCGGGAAAGAAAAATATGACGTAACTGGAACATGTTCCGCAAAAGTTATACAAAATTGGGACAGTTTCCATGGTGTCTCATAAACTGCATTTTAATGAAAGGTTAGTAATTGTCAAAGAGAGGTTATAGAGCTAAATACTGAGGTCAATCCCCCTTAAAAAATATTGCACCTAATACATACTTCTACCCCCCACCCCCCCTCCAAAAAAAAAAAAAAATATAAAAGATTAAATACTTCTTATACAAAGTTAGAGGCTAAGTCACAAGTGTTTTAAACAATTGTGCAACCTTTATTTTATTTCAGGGATCTTAAGGGATAAGACAATAGATGCTAGATTGATATTCATCCCCAATGATGATGCATAAAAGTATCCCTTCTGCAGATTAAAATTATTGGTAGATAAATTTGGACACTACTAATTCTTGAACCAATTAATGAAAATTCCATATAAGTACCCGAAGTTTTTAAGTCAATGAACAAGATCACGTCGTTTTAAAACTTTGGGTACCAGTATTACTTACAGTCCATTATCCCCTCCCTCCCTGCATTTAAGTCCACAAGTGCTTTACAAAGAATGTAGCTTGACAAAGTGTCTAAAAAATTAGCGTTGTTACGTCATAAAAATGAAAGATTATCCATCTCTTTTTTAGGGGTTATCTTTCGCACTTCTCCCCTCATCCCCCTCATTTGTATGACGTTACATGGCTGATTTTTGAGACACTTTGTCCAGCTACCAAAAGAATCTTTGTTTAAGCCATATTTTCTTATTTTTAGAAAATCTTTTCATATTGACCCCAAAAATGTGACCCAATTGGTCCACTGTAAATGTTTAAATATTTGTGGTCAAAACCAGGAGACAATTACAAGTCAGGGATATTAAGGGATAAGACAATGAACAAAAAATTTATAATCATGCTTTTTGTAATAAATGGAATTACTACCTTTGATTAAAACTATTGGGTATAGTCCAAGAGCGTTTCTTCGTTTTTGCACAGTAGCATTTCTCCAATTTCTAGCCCCTGCGGGGTCAATTGTCTACCCCTGCAGAGCCATCATCTAACCTAATATAACTAACCTGACCTAAATAGCCTGCCATTGTGAAAATACGACGAAACGCCCCTTAAGAGGCCTTAGCACGAAAGGGACTATACCCAAACTATTGGCTGAAACGTTTGTACACTGCAAGTTAATAAACCAATCAATCAAAGTCTTAATGAAAGTACCCAAAGATTTTAAAGGCAAAGAATGAGAAAACGTGATTATAAAGCTTTGGGTACTAGTGTAATTAAAGGTCCAATGTCCAATTGTCCATTCCCTTCTTCTTCTTGTTACTTGAAATAGGGTGTTATTTCAATTCCGTATCAAATTTTAACACTGGAAATTTTTAACTTCGAATATGATTTACACAACACACTAATTCTAAACACAATGATTTATAATTTATATTCCACCAGAGGCTAAGCCACCAGTGGGATATTTAGGTCATTTGAGGGAGGGGGGTATGTCGACCTTCCACAATTAATTTTAAAGACCTTTTTTGTTGGGAAGATTGTGGTACTCTCAGCCAAATAAATTAAAGACCTTCCCTGGAACTATAAGAAGCTACACAGTAAAGAAGAACACCAGCTTATACCAACAACGAAATTATTTCGAATAAAAATCACGAAACCCATATAATTTCAGCTGTCGCTGGAGTCAACACATCATAGAATTGACGACCTCTACATCTGCTCCCAAATATTATCTTAGATTTATTTTGCCAGTTAGTTATACCTTATTCCTGGAAGAACACACACATATTTAGGCAGATATGTGAGTTATAAACCAGGGATCTAAAGGGATAAGACAATGGCAGATAAATTGATGTACACTCCAAATAATGATACACGAAATTATCCCTTCCGTGGATTACAATTAATGGTTGTAACGTTTAGACACTCAACCAATCAAAATTCACTAAAGTCTCCAAAGTTGTTAATCCAACGATCAGAAAAACTTTGGAGACTAGTGCAATAAACAGCCCATTGTCCCCTCTCTCTCTGGTTAAAAAAACACTTTGCGATTGTGATTGCTTATGTGGAAGTGAAGGCACCCAACTAAAAGCTGCCAGGTAAGAAAATGCCGTTTCACATAGTCGTACGCGGACAAACGCAATTTTAGAAGGGTGACGCAAATTTCATATATCAGTACCAGTATCTTTATAACCTAGCGAATTAAGTCTCTTTCATATATCGCTTTCATCTTACAGAGAAAATAATAAAATAAAATAATATCTTTACCGAATAAAGGAGATCTGAAATGTGCGTCGCCGTTCCAACATTGCGTATGAAAGCGTACGACTGCGTGAAACGGCATTTTATTACTAGTCATCAACTAAAAAGATTGTGTATAAAAGGGGTTATCTGGTGAGGTTATCAGTCCATTTTCAAATCGGTTCTATTGATATTTTTTGTCCGGCTTTTCAAGTGTTTTACAAAACCAAAGATTATCTATAATACAAAGTAGCTTGATGTCTGTCCTTTTGTCTGTCTGTCTGTCCGTCTGTCTGTTCGTCTGTCTGTCCGTCCGTCTGTCTGTCCGTCTGTCCGTTCGTCTGTCTGTCCGTCTGTCTGTCCGTCTGTCTGTCTGTCTGTCCGTCTTTTAAGATCTCGGTTACCACTGAACCGATCGGATTCTACTCTTCAGGGTATATTATCTATTGGTCCTGTGATGGTTTTAAGCTATTTTTTTGGGGGTAGGACACCCCCATCCCCCCAAAAAATGAAAATTCCTCCCCCCCCCAAAAAAAAAATTGTTCTGGGGAAAATACTTCACATAAAATGGCAGCACCAGAAATAATTAATTTTTTTTTCTTCATTTTTATTTTAAATTACCTCTTGGGACAAAGCCCCTAGCGGCTAGGGGCGAATCCGCTAGTATTACTAATAGCAAAGCTACTCTTTTATTCCTGCTGTCTGTACGTTCGTTTGACCGTCAATCCGTCAGTTTGTAAATGTAATTTTCTCGGATGTTAAACAAGATAGACAGCTGGTATTTTTTTAAAAAGATTTTTTGTACTATAATTACTCTAAAACCACATTAATAATCAACCGATTTTTAAAAAAAAGTTTCGTTGTTTTGTATTTACATCATTCTTGTTCACTCCTCTCTCCGACATTCACACACTAACATTTCAAAACATTGGCCAGATCTTTTGAAAAAAGCAAATTAGGTGAAAATTTGGACCTCTTTTTAAAATTTCTTATAGTCGTCGCTCCTAGAGGCCTTTATTTTTAATTTTAATCATCTAATCATTTAGGACATCCGCTCATAGTCCGCTCATAGATAGCTCTAATCTCGGGCCGACACCGCGTCATAACTAAAGACGTTAAAAATAGTTCTTACTGCTGCTATGTCTATGCGCGACATAAATAGTTAGAGTAGAGGGAGTCTTTGGCCGTTGACAGGCAAAACTCATTACTATCCTCAGGACCTCTCAGACAAAGGTCGTACAATCAAAGTGTTGGTTGTCTGATGAATGTTACACTATAGACGCGATTGAGTGTGTTACACTGTAATTCAAAATGCAGAGTATGTTCAAAGGTGACGTGAAGTTGACTTGTACCCGAAGCGATGCGTCACCAAGCCCCCTAGTCATCTTCCTGAGACCTTCTCAAAAATATATATCTTTTGAACAAGGATGACAACATTCATAAAAGCGAAGCACTGAAACGGTAGGACAAACGGACATTAACACTTAAATAGCATCAGAACTGAATAAACAGAATATAAATGTATTTATTTGTTAAAATTTGTGGAAAAACTGCTTGATACAGGATAATGTTTATGGACATACTTACATTTTTTAGGACTTGATTATAGAGTTGCTTCGCCTATAATATTGTACTTTGTTATCCCAGGAATCAGTATACCAAAAATCAGATCAATAGGATAATTAGATCACATAAAAATTTGCTTTTTAAAAAAAAACTTGTTTAAAATGGACGTACGGACATTCTGGTAATGTTTATAGAGTTGCTACGCTTATTGAATCGTACCTAACTACTACAGGAATCAACATATAAAGTTTGAAATCGATAGGACAATTCTAACATGCCTAAATTAACGAAAAAAGGTATCCGTTACGGACGGACGGACGGACGGACGGACGGACGGACCGACCCTAATTGTAGAAAAGCTTCGCTTTTAAAAATAGAAAATCAGTAAAAGAGGTCTAATGTAAAGTTAATAGGAAACTGAAAATTGCAAGTATTATATTTAAGATAGTTTACTCAGGTTTAAAATACAATAAAATATCCATTGATAGATAGTTGAAGGTATGAGATAGTTAGATAGTTAAAACTATAATGTAGATGGATAGTTGTAACGATCCAAAAGATATATTTATAGTTTATAAATGAGTATAATAATGAAAAATAAAAATGCTGCTTAGAAAACAATTTTAATAGATTTTAGGGTCTTTGTTACTCTGAAGTTGTCCGTCAGTCTGTCTGTCTGTACCGAAGGATCCTGTTTATTGCTAAACCGATATGGATCTTCTTTACGGATGTAGCTTCACGGATGGGTTATAACTATTTTTGAGAGGGTATCACCAACCTCACAAGAGAAATCACATCTGAAAAATATTCCAACAAATTTTTTTTTACATGTTTCTAAAAACCAAAATGAAATTGGGCAGAGGTTGACTTCACCCCTCCTCCCACCTCTAGGCCGCAAATAACATTGAAATAAAAATAATTATTGACATGTTTATGTTTTATTTTTCTTTAAGATAAGCTGGATACATCTTAACCCAATTCCCAACAAATTCAGCTTATACCAACAACAAAAATAATTCGAAAAAAAATCACAAAAACTATACGTAATTTCAGCTGTCGTTGGGGGTCAACACATCGTAGAATTGACGACCTATAAATCTGCCCCATGTTTGAAATAACAATTGATTTAAAAAATTGGCAAAAAAGATAATGATACTAACCTAATTTCGAAACCCCAAAAAAGAAAACCGTACTGCAAGATAAAATCACAAGACTGTATTTTCTATTAACTACAGTTACTTTATGTGAATGGATTTTAACTTGAGAAAAAAATACAGAGAGAGAGGAAACAATGGGCTGTTTATTACACAAGTTTTAAAAATTTATCAAAAACGTTTTTTTGTAAAGAACCTAAATGTGGGCAAAGGTTCACTACTACTAAACATTACTTTACTTGAAAATCTAAAATTTTATCTTTTTATTTATCAGTGATCTATCCCTGATATAAGAGACACAAATTTGCGTCTCTTTATTGTGTGAATTATCTGGTTGGAAATCTTTTCTTGGGTCAATAAAAAGACTTTTAGTACAAGATTTGAGGTAGTTTTATATTGTAAATTTAACTTTATAGTGCGAAATGATAACATCAGCGCTTTTATGCCAAAACAAGGATAATCATTGTTCATAATCGTTGCATCGAGGAACATTTGAAAGGACTTGCAGTCAAATGCTGCTTAATAAAGTGGTAAAAGGCCCCAGGATAGGACCCGGAAGTAATATAAATAAAGCCGCCAAAGGTTCAATGGTTAAAGAGATGAACGTACGTACTATATTCAAAGAATTACTATGTATCTTAACTTAAACATATGTAAATCTATCTTAAATTTGCTGTAGGTCTTTTATTACTCTAAATTGATTTTTGAATGTTAGAAATTTACCAAAAAGTCAAAAGTTTTTTTAGTATTTTTTTCTAAAATAAATTAAATATTTTTTCTTCATTTGTCATACCCCCATCTGCTTATTTGATAATCTGTTTAGAGCCTTATTCTCAAAAAATTCCATGACTTTGGGGGTCTAAAAATCCTTGACTATAGTTAAATTTAGACATCTTGGAATGTTTATATCAATTTACAGGAAGATAGAGATGGCGTTAATAGAAAAATGTTATTTAATAAGGACAGTTAAATCCATACGCAGTGCAGCAATAAAACTTTATCAAAAACTTACAGGGAAAAAGAACATTCAAGTAATGTACAGGAAAATAATCATGAAAATCTTTAGGTAAATTAAAAATTTGGTACCCAAAGTTTTATTACCACGTTATCTAAGTGGCATGGTTTGCTCAAAATCTGTGGGTACTTTTATTGAATTTGGATTGGTTGGTTCCAAACTTGAAGTGTTTAATTTTTTCAACCAATAATTTTAAACTACAAAAGGGACAAAATTGATGATCAGCATTGCATTGGGGATGTATATAAATTTAACGCCCATTGTCTTTTTAATATGATAAAATTATTATTTTCCAAAAAAATCCACCAAATTCCTGAAAAAAATCTACCACAAAATTTTATATATACCTTACACGTCAGTTTGAATTGATAACGTAGGATTTTTGATACGGACACGTTTGAGTTTGAGCTCGCAAGATGCATTCTATAGTGTTTTATTACCCTGATAGGTTTTAGGCTTTTTCATTAAAAAATATGAAACATTAATGGATTTTTTTCCTATGAAAATCAAAAAAGTTTATAAAAACTAAAATTAAATAAAAATAGTTATGGAACTTTTTAATGAGTTTAATAAAACATAAAAGGCCTTTTAAGGTAAAAATTCAAATAAGATGTTTCGAAAATTTTTAAAAATCTTTCTCTTATATATTCGAATAAAATACGAAAATAGTTATTTCTCGTATCGTATTATAAACGGCTTTCCGCGGATATAGAATGTACAATTATAAGATTAAAACTAGTTTTTTTAGCCCCGTGGTGCCGAAGGCACCGGCTGGATGAGAACCGGTTCCTATCCACCGGATTCGAATGAATACGAGAAAAAACTATATCTATCATCGTATTATATCCAGTTTTCTACGAATGTAAAAATATACAATCATAAGATTAAAACCAGTTTTTTTAGCACGTGCCTTCTGCATCTCTGGTTTAAAAAAACTGGTTTCAATAATTGTACATTCTATTTCTGCAGAAAGCTGTTTATAATACGATAAATGACTACATTAGATGATTAAAAGTATCTGTATGCAAAATTGAAATATTATTCTTTATAACAAGGATAACAACATAATTAAGTAACGAAGCATAAATAATCTTGAATGGAAAGAGAGAAGCAATATGGTACCACCATGATACCTTTATAATAAACTAGCGGCTACGCCCCTAGAGGCCTCTAGGGACACCTAAAAATGTTTCTTTTAAATCTATTTTAATATCAGCTATTTTCCAATAATATTTTTTTCGCCCATAGATGGTGTTAGTTAAGTTTTTTGCTAATTGCAAATTTGTCCCCAGGGCGTCGTTTTTTAATTTTTTAAATTTTTTTTTGTCGATTTCTCTGGGGAGGGACCAACCACCAAAATAGTTATAAACCTTCCCGGTACCTAAGAAAAGCTACCCTTTTAAGAGAATCATCATCCAAAATTTCAGCCGTCTATCTACATACGAAAAAAAACTCTTCCCCCCATACTGTTATGGACGGACATACAAAGTAAAAATTAGAGTAGCTTCGCCACTAAATGAAATTTTTTTTTAAATATTATGTTATAAGAGAAAATTTGAAATTGTATTGAGTTTAGTATAACAATGTTTGAAAGTTTTATCAAAAATTTTAATCTACAAAAGTTATGGATGTTTCATGGATTGAGGGATAAGACAATGAGGTATAATTCAGTATTTTTCAATTCCAAGGATCTAAAGGGATAAGACAAATGATGATAAATTGATAAACATTCAAAATTTAAATACAAAAATTAATTCATCTGTTATAGATTAAACTATTTGTTTAGCACTACTTGGAACCAACCAATCAAATTTTATAAAAGTAACCAAAGTTTTAGCCAACAAATAAGATAACGTGATTATAATTCATTGGGCACCAGTGTAATTTACAGTCCAATGTCCCTCCCTTCTTTCTCAAATAAATTTGATTTAATTTAAAAAAATGAAGTTATAATAGTTTTATTAATGGTCAAAAATATTGCTATAATTATTCTTGGTCAGATTTTAAAAATTGTGGGGAAATTAAAAATCAATTTATCTTTCAATGATCTATCCCTATATCTGTGAAAAGTATGAATTGGGGATAAGGTATGACAAATAGTTTTGTTAACCCCATCAGGATTGGAGGGTGTGCCCACACAACTGGCAGGTATAGTCAATTAATCATTGCATATGTTATTTTGTTAAAAAGTTCCATGTTTATTTGAAAAAAATTCTTAATTTCCAATTCTGAGGTATATACCTGATTCATACATCTGGAGAATAACATCCCAACAAGCGCAGACAACAACCCCTTCGATTGCCCATTAGAGTAAAACAATAGAGGGAGAAAGAGTTGAATAACTGTATCACCCATCGCAACCGCCTTTTGCAACCTTTCTATTGGGTCATTGAAAATACACCAATGGTGTCGCTTATATTAATACAGCCAAGTAGCAGAAAATAATTTAGAAGCAGATGAAAGAGGTCTTTGAAAAAGGAAGAGAGGTAGTTGTCTGTATATACATCTATGCTATAGATCTGTTGATTGCCCGACCTTTGTCTGTCAATCCTAACTGTGCATTGTAATGAGTTGTGCTTGTATTGGGTCAATACATTCCCCCAACTCTTACTATTAATGTTGCGCATCTGACAGAGTAGCTTCGAGCTACGTATTAAGCTACAGTCCCAGGTCATTGCTAAGTAAGATTAGTATTTCGGCTGAAACGCAGGGACACCATGAATTGGTTAATATGTTTGGTGGTTATGTATAGATCTGTATCTCCATACAGTTTCTCTGATTTCCACCTTAGTTAAAGCTTCCTACGTATCCTGGTGTGTTAAAGGTTCGATTTCCTTAATTTTTGGATAGGCAGGCAAAAGCATGGAATGAAGGGACATTGGACTGAAAATTACACTGGTACCCAAAGTTTTATAACCACGTTATCCTTTTGATTTTCTCAAAACCATGGGTACCTTAATTAATTTTTGATTTGTTGGTTTCAAATTAATAGAATCTAAAACTTTAATGTATGGAAGGGGTAATTTTGTTTATCTTCATTCGGGATGTTTATCAATATATAGTCCAGTGTATAATCCATAAATTTTTATTACAATTATATAATTTAAAGATCATTTTTAAAGATTGCTAAGGAATCTACCCCAAAAATAGGTAACTAGAATTCTTCTATGATCTTTAAGGAACTTCATTGAAAGAAAGATCTTTTGTTGCAGACACATACAGAAAAACATCTTCTTACTTTTATACATGTATTATATAAACAATTTTACTGTTAATTAAAGGATACCGCACCGAGAATGCATTTGTTGAGTTATTACGACGACGATCTAGGAATTTCCTAACATAGGAATGTCATTCAAAACAGGGATCTAGAGGGATAAGACAATGGCCGATAAATTAATGTACATCCCTAATTATAATACACTAAATTCCCTCTTCTAGAGGTTACAATTATTGGATGAAACGTTTGGACACTCAATTTAATAAATGTGCCCAATGTTATTAAGCCAACGAATAGAAAACATCTTGAAAACTTTGGGGGGGACTAGTGTAATAAACAGCCCTTCCTTCCTGCATTCAACATTGAAGAGTTGAAAGTTTAACAAGGACATTACATTTTGCATCCATATACCACCCAGCTGCATTAATTAATTATAATTCGCCAATCAAGGATAAATTAAAATACCTCCCCCCCCCCCCTTCCAATATGATAAATTAAACAGCACTTTTTGTAAATCAAACTTATATATGGTAAAGTTTAAAGATGTTAACTAATTTAACTAAAGTATTTGAGCTAACGAATTGTAGAACTTTTTTCAGTCAGTGATATTTATAGCTAAAAATTTGCATACTCCCTCTAAGAAATCTTGGCTTTATAAGGTTTATTTAACTCAACCTAAGCAACAGACACCCAACCTTTTTATTGCAATTTCTCTTTAAAATGAAAGTATAAATATACCACAAAATTTAAAGCAATTATAAAGTCATAGAAAAGCTACGTTTATAATAGCTGTAAGAGTGACTTAACAGAAATTATGATGTGCTTTTTAAATGCTTTGACAAATTACCAAAAAAGCTTTATAACAGTTAAAGAAACCCTTTAGAAATACTCAAAGAATATTAATAATTGGAAAGCTAAAAATTTTCATCTAGCCTCAAAGAATTTAGCCCCAGATATTTTCACTCACTTTAGGGAAATTAACACATAACAAATTAACATCATGTGGGCTGATTGGGTTGTACAAACCAGCAGTGTCTAAGCATTTAAACCATACATTTTTATAGATTAGCAATAATAGATTAAATAGATTTTCATTTAAGTATTGAAAAGAATTTTTCCAAGGGGTGATTTTTCTTTTGAGGGTGGTGGTACTATCCTAAAAATTGTTTTAAACCTTCCTTGGACATTTGGAAATCTTCACCTAAAGGAGAACCAAATCGGTTCAGTGATTAGCGGGACCCTTTGCTACACACACAGTTATACAGACAAACATCCTATTACTTTTATAAAAGAATACTTGCCTTAAAATTTTAAAAAATACTGCATTAACCTTCTTGAGAACAATTGACAGCTATATTGCCATTATGTCAAAGTTGCGAGCCTGAGAAGATGTTAATGACAGTGAAAAATAATTCATTCATTAGATAATTATAATTTTACAAATACCATACCAAATCTCATACATACATACAGCTTAACTAAATGGACTTTAATGGGACACTCTGTAGTTTGTATTTATTGTTAAATTTTAATGTAGTCCTACAGTAAACCTCTAAAGGACGAGATAAACCATATGTTCATAATATTATATAATGTCTTGCCAATGAACTGCATGATTACGCTTCCAAGACAAAGCTCAAATTGTGTTAAAATTGTGGCAAAAAGGATTCATATGACTAATAAAATGAGGGAGATGAGATGAGAAGTGGGAAAGAAAACCCCTAAAATAGAGATGGATAATCCCTCATTTTAATTATGGATCATTTTTGACACAATTTTAACACAATTTGGGCCTAGTCTGCTTCTAAACGTCCTTCAGACAACCTAACCTTTGATTATAAGACCTGGAAGTCCTGACCTGACTCAGTTTAATGCACATTTGAATGATCTAATAGGCTGGTATAAACAAGACGGTCAATGTTTTTAACTTATTGACTTTATTATAGCTCACAAATAGATTTACTTCATATTTATCTGCAAATCAAATATCCTATATAGAATAAGTGGCCCTTGAAAAACTTGTTTATAACTCAATTGTATTCAGCATATTTAAATACTCTAATATATCTTCAAGAAGAAGACTGTCACTTTTAATACTTGTTTGACTTTGTCATAACTCATATATAGATTTGCATTCTACTCATCTGAAAATTTAATAACCCTCAGTCAATGAGTGTCCTTTGAAAACTTGTTTATAACTCAGCTGTATGCATATTTGAATGACATATTTGTTTGGTGATATGGTTCATATTATTATTATCTATATTTCTTGAGAATATGACCAAAAGATCACTTATCACTTATGTTTCTACAATGTAACAAAATATATATGTTTTCTGAGCTCGATTTTTAAATCATAGCGAAGCCATTGCAGATACCTGTAGTGAGTTGATTTTAAAAACGATCTTTAAATAAAAATGGCAGTGTTGAGCCGAGAAACACTTTAGAAACATCCAATGGCTCACTGGCATCGCAAAATGACTACTGCCAATGGGCCGGTGGGTGTTTTCAAAGTATTTCCCGGCGCACCACCGCCATTTCAAAGATTTAAAGATCCATGTTTTATTGGCAGCACTGGTAGTGGCTGTGAGCAGCACTAAATGATCCATTAGCTGGTTAGCTTATATGATAAAGCGCATAATGAAATAAGTATTTACACCCCTAAAAATTACACACACATTTTTTCAACTGCCATTTTAATTGTATTGCAAATATTTCCCTTTTCAATATTTAGGGCACTGTATCATGTTTATTGCCATTTGTAATAAGAATTATTATTTTTTTCGTCCTTTTGTTGGTTTGTTTATGAAAACACTCATATATTTGGGGTTAAGTATGACCATTGAAATAAAGGGATAAGCATTACAAAACAAGGATGACAACATTCATAAAAGCGAAGCTCTGAAATGGTAGGACAAACGAACATTAACAAGTATAACATTCTTGTGTTAGAACTAAATAACCAGTTATAAATGTATAAGTCTAAACATAATTGTTAGTAAATTTATTTCAAACTGCTTAACTACAGGATAATGTTTTAGAATAGACTTTCTGACAACGATTATACAGCGGAACGCTTCCTAAATCGTACCTAATTATTATATGAATCATCATACAAGGTTTGAAATAGGACAATTCTAAATCAATTAAGATAGCTAACCTTTCCAGACGGACGTACGGACGGACCGATCCTAATTATAGAAAAGATTCGCTTGAAAAAGCAGAAGGGTAATAAAACCAGCAAATAGTTCCAAGAACATTAAAAATAGCCTAAAACATGAACAGTCTTAAACTCATACACATACACAGAGACAAACATCCCATTACTTTAGAATATGAGATAACACAGATCCTTCTCTGAAGCGGGGCGGGAGGAGGGGGAGGGCTGAGATTTGTTATCATTATGACAAACACATGTAAATCAATAGGTCACAAATATTTTTACAGGGACAGGAAAATTATGTATAATTTAATTATACTTGATGCTTTCACTTAAAGGGCCCAAAGATCACAGAACCCCCAACATACCTAATCTTTAAAGCTATGTACCTACGGGGCTCTCATGTAACCATATACCTAACCAATCGATAGGCAAAACACAAAAACTTCGCCCCTGCACAATGGGCTGTAAAGTATAATTATAATTGTGAAACAGTTTTATAGTAACGTTTTCTGTTTCGTTGGCTTAACAACCTTGGGACGTTCAGTGAATATTGATTTGTTGGTTTATTAAGTAGAGTGTTAAGTTGACATGCTAATGGGTAATTTTGTGTATCATTACTGGGGATGTACACCAATTTATTGGCTATTGTCTTATTCCTTTAGATCCCCGGCCAAATTCGCTAGTTTACATGTAAACCAGTATCATATTAGATAATTGTCCTATTATCATATTTTTTATATTGATCAAAATGACTTTCGAAAAAATTTGATATGATTTCAATACATCTTTTTGATACTTATATGAGCTAATTTAATTTTTAAATTTCAAAATTAACTTTCTATTTTTTAGTATGGCTCCAAATCCGATAATTATTCGCTGGATATTAGCCGGTTCTGAGCCATACTGAAAAATCGTGTATCTTTCCGAAAAGCAGAAAAATTTGCCACGAATTATGAAATAAAAGTCAGTAACAGGTTTGTTGGATCGAGCCTTTGGTCCCATTGGGCTAATTAAACTGGAATTAGTGTTACTTTTTTCATTTTATTATTCACGGAAAGCTGTCTAAAATACGATGCCATGAATAATTTTTTTGCCTCTTTCTCTATTCCTCTCTCTTTTTTAATCTCTCTCTCTTTTTCTCTCTATCTCTATCTCTCTATCTCTCTCTCTATCTCTCTCTCTCTCTCACTCTCACTCCTCATCTATCTATCTATAGTATTATAACTAAAATGTGTAATATTTCACCTTATAAATTGATGATAATTGGTTGGATATTGGTAGAAAATGTCTAAAACGTCCATTCTAAACAACAAAGAAAAAAACGTCATTGTCAAAAACACTAGCAGCTAAGGGGATTTCTCTGGAGAGGGTGGTGGTAGCCCCCCCCCCCCCCAAAAAAAAAAAAAAACTTTGCTGGACTTATGAGAGGAGATCCAAATCAGCGGTTAGCGAAATCCTACTGTGCATATAGAAATTCTGTTTCTTCTTATAAGGATTTGATTGATATCAAAAGTAATCGAAGGGGGAATGTCTTGGCTCATTAAAAGATGTAAAAGACAACACAAAATAGTAAGTTTCATTCAAAATATAACATTTAATGGTCATGCTAAAAGGTTGTGGTAAAATACAGGGAGGGAGGGGACATTGGACTGTTTATTATGCTAGTCCCCAATTTTATAACAATGTTTTCTTATTAGTTGGTTCAACAACCTTATTTTGAATTTTGTATTGGTTGGTTCATTTAGTTGAATGAATGGGTAATTTTGTGTATCGTCATTGGAGATGTACATCAATTTATAGGTTTTTGTCTTATCCCTTTAGATACTTTGGTAAATAGTTAACAAAAATATGGCTACATTTTTTTCAAACTTTTGTTACTCTAAGGAAACTTAAAACATGATTCTTAAAATTGAAATATTTTGGAATTTGAGATTGGAGAATGAAAAATTGGAAGCACGCTCAGAGATGGAGATTTAACAATAAGAAATAACAAGAAACTTAATATTTAAAAGAGAAAATAAAAATATACGAAAAATAGGAATGAAAAGATGAAATAGACAAATAAAGGAGAGATAAAAATAGATAGAGGGAGAGATAGATAATGATAGGTAGAAAAGAAAATAGACAAGTATAATAAGAAAGATAGAAAATTAGGAAAGAAAATGATTAAGATGCAAAAAATAACATTAAAATAATAGCTACGCGCCGGATAAAAATAGTTAAAGATATGTTTGGAGTTATATTACATTGATAAAAAGACAACATCACAGTGGGATCTTTTGAAAAAAATCGGGACATCCAAAAAATTTAAAATTGACTTTTATCTATCCTAGGAATTAATAATGGCTGTAAGTAGACAGCTAGAAAGGAAATTTTTAAAAAATATTCAGTTTTGGCGGATTTATGCCATTTTTAAAAAAGGTAGTGAAAAATTTCTTTTCAGTTTTGATGATTTTCCAGATTTTTTTACACAATTTTTTCAAAGCAACAAAAAATACATTTATGTTCATCTTATGAAAAAAAAAATTTATTGAGGTACTTTTCAGATACCTGTACCAATGTCTAATTAAAGAAAAATTATAAAAAAATATTTTTTTGGTGGTGTAAATTGACATTTTGTGAGAAAATTTCACCAAAAATATTAAGATTTTTAACCCCAAAAAATCAGTTTTCTCCATTTTACACAAAAACGGACAGGAGGCCCCGGGTTTTGCAATAATAATATCAATATACAACATGTATTGTGTATTAAACAGTTTTCACAACCTGGGGCCTCTTGTCCGTTTTTGAGTAATTGAGCATTTTACATTGCATGGTTTGAACAATTTTGTTCTTGTTAATTTCCAATTTTCCCCCGTTAGAGGGGGAAGGAGTCATTTTAGAGCCCAAAGTCATCTCTGCAATGTTTTCTAACTTTTTGAGACGGAACTTTCTTTACTTCTGCATTATTTGCCTCCGGCCAACCGTTACCCCGTTATTTGCCGCCGTTGGCGAGATTTTTAACGATTTTTGCCGTTCTCGCGGTTTTAATGGACATTTAAGGGTTAAAGGAGTCGTTAAATAAAAATGACTTATAAATACTTTTATTTTAGCAATTAAATTTGCTAAATTTCATGTGTTCTAAAAAAATTTGTATTTCTAACTGGTTTTGGTCCAGCAGAAATTCAAATGTGCGAATTAATTATAATATTGCAAAAACATTATATACGCATCAGAGACAGAGAGAGAAATATACGTTTGAGAGAGAATATAATATTAGTAATTATGTTTATATTCTTATACAAACTTTAAATGAAGATAGCTAGACTTAGAATAAAGGTATTAACACAAAATCAAAAGTGTTTTGAAAATTATGTTATTGTTGTTTATATCTGTGAAAAAAACATTTGAAAACATGCCTTATAAGTGTCCTATTTTACTTATACTGGACCTACCTAAAAATGCCGGGACTCGAACTGGGTGCACCTGACGCTATATTCATGTTCACAAACATTGTTTGCATTGAAGAAATATTTACATAGACGTTGATTTTGTTAAAATATTCCTATCTTAACTAAAGTTATGAAGTTTTATAGATTTTTTAAAAATAGGGTAGCTTCGCTCCTCCAAAACAGCAAGACGTACATACCAAATGCACATTAGAAGTTAACAGGAGCAAAATTTATGTTATTTTTGAGTTAAAGCAAAAGAAATTACATCATTTCGTCAAATACAAGCTTTTTTATTGATGTTTACTTTTGTCTACCCTTAATGTCCCGTTTTTTGGCAAAAGATCCCACTGTGAACATTCCACAAATCGGTAGTGAAGCATCTATTTCACCCAATTACTTTTTCTTTACTGTGATTATCATAGATTGGTTAGGTATGTAAGGCCCTGAAGAGCCCTACAGGGCTATAAACAAGTTCCTTTAAACAATGATTTACATCACCCAAAAAAGGAAAGCTTACAAAATATGATAATTTGAAAAATGAAGATTAAAGAATGCTTTAAATATCTATAATACAAAGTAGAATCATGTCTGTCCGTTCGTCCGTCTGAAGCTTAAGATCTCGGTAACCACTGAACCGATCGGATTCTACTCTTCAGGGATTATACCTACTGCTCCTGTGGTGGTTTTAGGCTATTTTTGGGGGGTGGGACACCCCTAACCCCCCCTAAAAAAACAAAAAAATTCCCCCCAATTTTTGTTCTTTCAAATAACGAGAAAATCAACATGTTTAATAAAATTTGGGTATGAACACTTTCTTTCATGATATTTCTTTTTGAGTAAAACTCAGGCAATATTTAAAACTGTACGGACGAGACTAACATGACAAGATTTATATTATTGATGAACAGGCAGCCGTGCCCTCAATAAATGAAAGCAAAATTAAAATAAGAAAGGGGTGTATTTTTAATTGGTCCACCCTCAAATTCAAGTATTTTACCAATAACAGATATAAATACAGAGAACTGAAATAGAAAACCGTTTGATTAGGCTTTTTTGTAGAGAAGCCACTCCAAAAGAATGATGTGTATTTCAGTCAGTTTACAGTAAAATTTTTCTAATATTAGGAGTTAATTTGCCTGTATTGATTTTGATAATTATTTCTGCAATTTTTATGACACATGATTAATCTACTTTAATATTTAAGCATTAGGATTGTTTTAGGCTATTTTCATAATTTCTTCTTAAACCTTTGAATACAGATCCCTCAGATGCTAGAGGGGGAAGCCGATATTAAAACAAGAGATTTTTAAATTAAATACTTCTTATGGATCTAATCGTACTGGTTAAATACCAGAATTACTTTAAAAATGTGAAAGTACATTCTTTTGGGGGGGCTTTATACAATGATTTATTAATATTTAACTCTTTTATATTGATTATAGAAAAATTTGATTTTTATATAAAGTAAATCATGTTAAATATTTGAAGAAAGGGTTTAATATAAAGGGCGTGCAGAGGAAAGCGTATGGGGTATTTAACATCTCAAAGAAAAAAAGTAAACTTTTTATGCGACGGTGCCCTTACCCGTACAGGGCTAAGTAAAACCAAACCTAACCTGACCTAAAATAACTAACAAACATAAAAAACTACCCAACCCCATCATTTTCAATTTATTTTAAAAATTGGGGAGGGGTTTAATGCTAGACTAGGCGCTTAAAGCGAATGGCTATTAAAATTATAAAGATTGTATAATCAGAAAGTAAAATTAACTTAAAATAAATATTTTATTGACTTATTAAACTGATATAGAAAAATAAAATAAAAACTTTACATGACTAAATTTTCAGGGATAGAGGGTACATTGGGCTATTTATTACAACTAGTTCCCAAAGTTTCATAATAGTTTTCTTATTCGTAAGATTAACAACTTTGGGGACCTTTACTGAATTTTGTTTTGTTGAGTGTCCAAATATTTCAACCGCTAATTGTAATCTACAGAAGGGGTAATTTTGTGTATCATCAATTGGGATTAACATCAATTTATCAGCCACTGTCTCATTCCTTTAGATCCCTCTAAATTTTACAATAGATATTGACAATCAAAATTAATATACTGTCCTTTCCTATAGATTTATTTTTAAGAAAAATAGTAATAGATTTGGTGATTTTTATTTTGGAAAAAAAAGAGTTAAAATTTGATAAATTTTCTCTTAGGGATGTAAAAATTTATTATATGTTATCATACTTTATAATTACAACGCCATGCTAATAATGATCTTAATTATCACATGCTCAGAGATACAGGGATATGTTATTATAAGATACATTGATATTCTCTAATTGAAGCTTTCTTATAAAGCAATGATAAATCTTATTTTTGGTCTTTGATTTCCAGTCTAAATTAAGTTCAAAATGGTTTCGTTTTGTAAGGCAAGTGATGTTAATAGTAAGATATGAAATATATTGGCATACCAACAGGCCTTATTTATTACATTTACTAAATACACAAAAAAAGACTTCATCAGAAAGGTTGTTAAATCAAAGATTTGTTGTCTTTGTACACCTTGACCTCCTGGTATAATTTAGGGAGGGAGTGGACATTGGACTGTAAATTAAACTTGAATTCAAACTTTTATAAACACTGTCTAAACTTATTCACCAATAATCAAAAACTAGAAAAGGGATAATTTTGTTTATCATCAATTTATCGTCTTATTCCTTACTATCCATGGGTATAAAGATTAATAATTAAAGGTACTAATATGCTTATTAACTTATATAATTTTCCATTAGGCCTACGTACCTCTATTTCTTGATACAAATATGTAAATTAACAATGTACATAATAGTGATGTAAATACCAAAATTCCTGTGAAGCTAAGCCTATAAATTATCCAACAGGTCCTAAAATGACAAATCGTATTGGAAACATTCTTAGACGGATAAAGTTTTACGACATGCGGGCAAATGGGGCGCTAATTAAAAGGCCATTAAAGTAATTTAACAGCCCACCCCGGCTAACATTCTAGGCCAATAACACCGCATTAAAATCCTGTTTATTGTTAAATAAGTGTCTTAAATGTTTAGATTATTTGGCTTGTATTCAATTTATAGAAATTGTTAATTTGATTAATATTTTTTAGGGCGAAGCTTTGCTATAATTAGGGTCGGTCCTTTACGGTGAGCTCTATTCGTTAATCTAAATAGGTTAGAATCGTTCCATCGATAACAGATCTATAGTATAGATGTACATACAAACACTACCTACCTTCATTTTTCAAAGAACTCTTTCGTCTGCTTCTAAATTATTTTCTGCTACTTGGCTGTGTAATATAAGCGATACCATTGGTTGCTTTTCAATGACCCAATAGAAAGGTTGCACAAGACGGTTGCGATGGGGAGATACATTTATTTAACCCTTTCTCTCTCTAGTGTTTTAATCTAATCTATCGATTTCAAACTTAGCATGATGATTCCTATAACATATAATTATTTAAGCAGTTTTACAATAAAATTTGTTAAGACTAATGTATTATTATTCTGCTTATTCATTTCTGACACTTTACAAGTGTTAATGTTCGTTTGTCTTTCCATTCTACAGCTTAATTAAATAAAGTTTAATATTATTTTGATTTTTTTTTATAATGAGAACATCGTTTTTATTAGTATTGTTAATATATATTTTTTTGTCTCTTGAAAGATTTAACCAAAGTTGAATTTAAAACTCATAAAACTGATGGTCAAACTTTAATACAATACGCGGTTTAAGGCATATTGATATTCATGATTCTACGCAACCATTCAAGTTCCTACGCGGTACCAGAATTTTGCGACCAAGTCCTACGCGGTAAGTGTATTATACTCGAATTTTAGTAATGTATCTCACATCCCTACCCTACATTCTATACATACTTCCCCTTTCACACCTATCCTACCTTTAAAAAAAGAGGGTTGTGTTAGCCCGGAACTGCCCCCTTTCTAAAAACTAAACCATTTCATCCCCTCTCTCTTTGATATATATTATATTTTATCCTTCCCCGCTAACTCAATTTCGGCGCCCCCTGTATGAACGACCTTGTATTTGCGCGTGATCTACTCATCTTCTTATTTCGCTCATCTGCCCCCTCGCGCCATTTTGCTCATACAGCTAAACCATCTTCTCCCTTCCCATTTCCGTTAGCTTTACTCTAGTTTCCCCTAGCCCCTTACCCTCCGAACAATTAAAGCTCATCTTCCGCAAATAAAGTGAGGAAAGAGGAGCCCAAAATGGCTGCCCAACGCACGGCTTGACAAAACGGGGCCTATATTTTATTGAGCGCGCCGCTCCAGCGTGTGTGTGTGTGTATGCGTGCGTGTTTGTTTGTGACGTCATAATACGGTTGTTCTGGACAATCTGAATTTTTGAGATTTTGGACCACGAATGGAACGGAGCGGCTATTTATATATACATCTTCACATGTATATTATATTTGTATACATAGCAAGATTTTATGGGTATCCAAGGGGGGGGGGGGGGTGATGAAAAAATAGGGGATAGAACATTAAACTAATTTTAAGGGGGGGGGGGGGGTGTTGGGACTTTATAAATAATGAAGATGATCTCAACTGAAGATGGGTATATATTTATTTTTAGGCAAGAAGGGGGGCTTTTAGAGCCCCCTTTCCCCCTTAAGCCATCAATCCCTCATTCATTATAAAATTAGTAAAGGTATGGAGGGGGGGGGGGGGGGTAATTTGTGGGATGGTGTAGGATGGGTTATAGGATAGTGGGGCCACTCCTAGCCCCACCAGAGCATGTGAAAGTAACCTTCAGTTGACCAATTCAACATTCCAACCAACACCTAGTTGCGCTATTTATAAGTTTTATACTCATCTAGTTTAATTTTGGAGTAGACGCGCATTTAAAAATAGATTAATTTAAAATTTATTTCTAAAAAAGTCTCCCAAAAGACTTTAAAAAATGAGCTAAAGTGAATTAAGCTCAAATACAGTGACTAAAAACGCTACTGCTGTATCAGCCGTTTAAATCTTTATGAAGATTTATATGATTCTTTAAAAACGATAATAAAAAAGACCTGAAAATGAATCTTATGTCAAATATACCAAATCTAAATACTTCTGCAATATTTGATCAAGAGAAGGTGAGGTTTTTTATATACTTTTATCGCATTTTTGCACAGATTTTGCAAAAAAAATGTTTGAAGTTGCGTGATTTTTTTAAATATAAAACATTTTATTAGTACATAAATTAAGTTATCCTAAACTTTAAATACAATAAACGGTAGTAAGAATATTAACTTATATAAATTTAAATTAGTATAACATATAAATGAAATTGTGATTTTAATATAATTATATATAAATAAATGAATTAGTTTAGTTCTTAAAGCTAAAACATAACACAATTTTCCTTAAGATTACTTACATTGCTTAAAATTATTCCTTCCTTTAAATATCTACTCTAAAATAAATACTTCTAAAAATTATCTTAGTATTTTAATACATTTTTAAATATTTTAATCATAGCTTCTCGGTATATAAATAAACAAAAAGTCATCTTGTAACTAAGTTTTTATAAAATTTTAATTATGTTTGTTTTTCTGTTTCAAATAGTCAATCATAACAAATATTACTTTTTTCAGTTGAATTCGATTGATCCGCTGGAAAACCAACTTTGCCGTGTGTGCGGCGAGCCGGCAGCCGGCTTCCACTTTGGAGCATTTACTTGTGAGGGCTGCAAGTCTTTTTTTGGCCGGAGCTGCAACAATCAAACTGTTATCCAGGTAAATGTTTATCTATCTATTTAGGGATCTAAAAAGATAAGACAATTTACTTAAAATTTATGTAATTCTCCAATGATGTTACACAAAATTAACCCTTCTGTAGATTAAAATTAGTTCTTGAAACGTTTGAACACTTAACTTTATTAACCAACCAATCAAAATTCAATGAAGCCCTCAAACTTGTTAAGCCTACGAATAAGAAAATGTAATTATAAAACTTTGGGGACTAGTGTAATAATCAGCCCATTGTTTGAAAGTTACACTCAAATTTACTGTTTTTTTAAACTTTTTAAAACAAATGAACAAAAAATGATATTTTAAGACTATTATGATTTGACATTCTCTGTTACATTTTTAAGGAACTCTCTTGATGAAAAGTTTCAAAAACGTTAAAAATTAAATTAAAGTAAATGGCTTGTGCCTTTTTTTGTTAACTATGCAAGAAAATATCATAAAAAGCACAAATTTCTATAAATAAGAAAAGCAAGAAAAATGATTTCCCAAATTTTTCTATTTATAAAAGAAAATTTGTATGTCATTCTTTTAAGAATATATTTTATTATGTATTAAACTGTTTAAATTGTGTTTAAATTTGTTGAAAAACTTCTTCATACAGGGTAATGTATATGGACATACTTACATTTTTAGGACTTATAGAGTTGCTTTGCTTATAATATTGTACTTTGTCATCAAAGGAATCAGTATACCAAAAATCAGAACATTCGGATAATTAGATTACATATACCTAAATTGTTGTTAAAAAAGTAAAAAATCAACATGTTTAAAATAGACACACGGACATTATGATAATGATTATAGAGTTGCTACGCTTTCTAAATCGCACCTAACTACTACAGGAATCACCATGCAAAGTTTGAAATCGATAGGACAATTCTAACATGCCTAAATCAAAAAAAATCTATCCGTCTCGGACGTACGGGCCGACCCTAATTATAGAAAAGCTTCGCTTTTAAAAATTAGTAAAATTTAAATATTTTTCCCTAAGATATTGTTTTATCATCAAATAACTTATCCCTGTACTACTGAACATAAGTTTACATATGTAAATTAAATCCTAGAAACATTTTCACCAAATTCAAAGCATTTCATGGGACACGGGTAGGGCACTTAAAGAAATTTTGGACCATGGAAAGAAAATGAAGTAGCAGGTTTCGTCTTATTTTCAAATTAGCTTTTCTCCAATTTCTAGCCCCTGCGAGGAGCTCTTAACCTGCAGGGCAATCATTAACATTTACCTAACCTAAAATAACCTATCAAAAGCTAATGTGAAAATACAACGTAATCCGCAACTTCGTTTTCTTTCCATGATCCAAAATATTTTTGTAAACATTGTTCTTTTGCAATACACCTCAGCATTTACTAAAAGAAAAAAAAGAAAATTTTTTAATACAATTAAAAATAAATTATTAATTAAAATAAAATATTCTTTCCTTAAATAAATTACAAAATCTATTTTATATTTAAGAAAAAGAATTATATTTTTTCTTCCTCAACTCCGAAATATAATCTATTTTGCAAGAAAAGCATTTTTATGTTGTATACATGCCCTTACTGTGCATATGTAGATTCTTTATTCTAACAGAAAAACTTTACTGAAGATTACCAAAATACGTACAATTTAGTTCTAACAGTTTTGTTTTTCATTATCTTTCTGTAAAAATGTAATACTTTGATCTATGTAATTTGTAATTTACTTAAATACAGACACGGACCAACAAATACTATTTGGGAAAATATCATTTTTTCAAATTTCAAGATTTTGATCTAATTCTAGGGATACTTGAAAGTCGACCCTTTACTTTCAGGTTTAATTTAAGAAAGTTAAAACAAAATTAAATTAAATTTAAGAAGCGCTTAAAAGTGTCATGTGTGACGTCATAAAAATACATCTAAAAAGGAGGGATGAAAGAATAAGTGGGAAGGTAAACGTGTAAAAAAATATATAGATTAATAAGTATTTTCATGACGTCACACATGACACTTTCCAGCGATTGCAAGAGTACAAACTAGTAGAGCTCTTGTGTGACTATCGAATCCTAGAACTCACACTATGAATCTTTGACCATTAAGCTTCGCAGAAGAATATACAATTTTTACATTTTACTGCCAATTTGAGCAGTGTATAACTGTAGGTTCATGTTTACAGTGTAGCTTATGAAACTAAAAGTTATAACGAGGAGTAGTGTAGCAAAATTATAAAAAAAAAACCACAATAATCTGTTGTACAGAAATTGTATTTGAAATTTAAGGTCATATTTAGGCAATGATGTATTTAGATTACAATAGGAAATTTTCTTATGTCTAGAATATTTTTTATTTTATATTATAAGAAAGAGTTTCATAAGCTTTACTACTTTTTGTTGCAATTTACACCCCAAACTTCTCCCCTTTTTCACCTGTAGACCCCCCAAATATGCAGTTTTTAAAGTGCAGTGTTTAAAATTGCACTCATCCCCATTCTCACCCCCTCACACCCTCCCTAAAGTGCAAATAAATGTGGTAAAACATGCAAAATTCAGAACGCATATAAATTGACTCAATACTCAAGATAAATATTGGTTTTAGGATAAACAAGCATTCCTATCTATCTATCTTTCTATCTATCTATCTATCTATCTATCTATCTATCTATCTATCTATCTATCTATCTATCTATCTATCTATCTATCTATCTATCTATCTATCTATCTATCTATCTATCTATCTATCTATCTATCTATCTATCTATCTATCTATCTATCTATCTATCTATCTATCTATCTATCTATCTATCTATCTATCTATCTATCTATCTATCTATCTATCTATCTATCTATCTATCTATCTATCTATCTATCTATCTATCTATCTATCTATCTATCTATCTAGGAATGTAAGAACAACTACAGATGTGTGGTGGACAAGAAGAACCGGACAGCCTGCAAAGCCTGCCGACTGCGCAAGTGCCTGATGGTCGGTATGTCCAAATCTGGGTGTCGGTATGGCCGCCGGTCCAACTGGTTTAAAATCCACTGTATAATGCAGAAGAATGCGGACGGAGGCGGCAGAAAGTTGTCGAATAACGGCTCTATAAGTTCAGGTACTAGTAGTAATGGTGCTTTGAGGGAAACGCTGAAATAAAAATAATGGTATATTCTTTTACAAAACCTTATAACACACAATAACAAAATTCTTTGGCATCTCGGAGCTAAATAAAACTGGACTTAATATTTTAATTGAACATTTCCGCGGATAGCTGTTTATAATACGATGCAAGAAAAAACTATTATTTTATTATAGGTATACCCACCTCCATGCCATATCCTGCTCAGAACCCCAGCCGCCTACAGCATCCAGGTATAATTACCACCTCTCAATCCTCACACCCTGTCAGCTTTAGCCTTGCCGACAGCCTACTCAGCCTCTCCAGCCTTCAACAGCAACACTCAGTAAACTCGTCTGCGGCAGCGGCCGCAGCAGCAGCCCTGCGGGGCTTCCAACTACCACTAACCGGCGGCCACAAGCTTCACAGCCTTTCACGGTCCCCATCACCACTCAATACGTCCACAGAAACGTTGTCAATCCAATCTAGTCCGTCACCCGCCTCCGGCGGCAGCCTAGCGCCCGAGGCACCGGTATCACCGCCTTCCGGCGGCGGAATGCCGCCGTTGTTCAGCTCACCCTTCCCCGGATTTCCTAACCCCTCATCTCTACATCCATTGCTGATGTCCCACCTCTCCCCACCATCAATGTCAACAAATAACTTTGACATATCAGGTTCGAGTCCGCCTCCGAGCCTGCTTGATCAGGCCAGCCTGTACAAATTAAGCCCCCTGCTGGCCGTTCATCCGCTGCTGTTGGCCGCCACAGCTCAATCCAATCCATTGTTCAAACAATTTGATTTTTCCCAACAAATTGAACTGCTCAAACAACGCAGGGCCATGTTTGAGGCCATGAAGTCATCGGATGATTCCATCATTGATACCGACACTGATATCAATGCAAACGAGGAGACAAAGTCCGAGGATAGTTATGCTGATGATGAGAATACAAAAATTGACGTGGAAAATCCTCCAAAACCAACCGAGGCACCTATTGATTTGTCTTGCAAATAAAGACTCGAATTTTTTCTTAGTAAAATGAACTGAATATAGAATAGTTGAAATTTTAATTTTTTAAATAGTATTGAATAGTCCATACTTTTTCAATAGTTATTTTTCTAGTCACTTTTAATGTGGTACTTTTAAAGAGAAAGGCAAACAGTTTTTTACTATTAAAGTCATAAAATTGTTTCTGATTTAAAATTGTTTGAAATGTTTGATTTACCTTTTTGCTTGTTTTCTTCTGCTTTTTCTTTCTTCCTATCTTGAATATCTATCTATCTTTTTTCTTTTCAAGAAGGGAGGGGACATTGGACTTAAAATTAAATCTTTCACCCACTTGTGAATGAAGAACAAAAAGGTTTTTTTAATGTTTAGAGATATGCCATCTACAAACAAACTATTTTCTCTAATACTTTTTTTATTGTTTTTATTGTTTAAAAACAACTTTGGGCTGCGTCCCTACATCTATGAGGTCCTTATTGAGAATGGAAGCAGAAAAATAGACTAAAGCCGTTCTAGGATTTACATAAAAATAAAATGAAAAAACTTAAAACCTCACTACTTTATCAAGTTTTAACGGGAATAAAAACAGTTTTTCTTTAGATGGTATATCCCTGTCCATAGCTTTTAGTCAAAAACAACAGACTTTCGATCACTTCCGCGCATGAATATACATCAACTAATAAGTAAAACGACATAATATAAAAACAGGACAAGCTTTCCTGTTGCTTTACTTAATTAGACACTAGCAGGAACGCTAATCCTAATTTAAGTTTTAATAAATAAATTTTTTTTGGTTTGGTAATTTCTTCTACAGGCTAGGAGGGTAGTGGTACCCCCCCTTAAATAGTTCTAAACCTACCCAGAACCAATGAGAAGCTACACTATAAAGGTGAACCATATCGGTTCTATAGTTAACAAGTCCTTTGGTACAGGACACACACACAAACATGATGTTACTTTATTATACAATATATTTATATAATTATTATAATGATACAACTCTTGTTTATTTGCTACTAGCGGCATCGCCCCTAGCATATAGGGAATCTATTTCCAAGGGGAAGGGATATGCAGAAAATTAGCCTAAAACCATCATGGAACCTATTCGAAGCATCCTTAACATACAATACTATACGGAAGTGAAAGCATACCTTATACAAAGATTGAACACAATTGTTAACTTTTATTTGCTTTGACATTGTATAAGAACCCAACCGAGAGAGAAAAAAGTGAGAGAGAGAGAGAGAGAGAGAGAGAGAGAGAGAGAGAGAGAGAGAGGGACAGAGAGAGAGACAGATAGAGAGAGAGACTTTTTTTAATATAAGAAACCAAGCGAGAGAGGAAAAAAGAGAGAGAGAGAGAGAGAATTAGTGAAAGAGCTAAGTAAAAAAAGAAAAAAATATTAAAAAACTACTTAAGTTTTAATTTTCATCAAACTTCGGTCTTTTCACTAAATGTTTAAAGGGATACCCCTGAAGAGTTTAAATGCAAAATAAGTGAAAACGCCAAAATCAATTTGATTATTCTAAAATTTATTTGTCTAAAAAGTCAACAATACGATGCAAGAAACATTTAAGCTTCCTCAAGAACTTTCTTATTTGAAAAACTTAGAAAAAAATTGGAAGATTTATTCTAGAAAATAATTATTATAGGATCAAGAAAACAGTATTAAATTAAAGATTTGACAAATTTAATACAGTTTTTACATAAATATTAGACCTTAGGAAAATAGTTATTTAAATATATCCCTCTCTCTCTCTCTCTCTCTCTCTCTCTCTCTCTCTCTCTCTCTCTCTCTTTCTCTCCTTTTTTCTGTCACCTAAAACTAATCTTTATCAAAATTGTTAGTCATGTTTGTTGGCTAACTAAACTATTGCTTATTAAATTCTTAGTAAAAACTATGTCTATACCTATCTACAGCTATCAATCTATCACTTTAAAAAGCCCACAAGAAAACTATCTTTCTATACTAAGAATAAGAAATCTAAGATATTTCTAAAGGTAATGATGTTTTTAAAATTACAGCAACACCATTAAAAGTTATTTTTCGAGGATAGTGAAATAAAAAAATATTATTAATATGTTTTGTTTGCCCCGAAAGACCGGAGGCCCGGTCCAACAAAACTGGTACTAATTTTATGATTCTTAATTTACGATACGATACTTGATTTTCCAGTCTAACTGAGAACTGGCTCTAAACCAGCGGATATTAATCGGATTCGAAGCCATACTGAAATAAAGTTTAGGAGAACATTATTAAAATTAAAGTAAAGACTTTGTAATAATTTTAATAATTTATGGCAACTCTCTTTATGGTCAATAATGACATTTGTCGACATGCTTTTCATCCACTGAAGACAAAATAGTATTTATTTTGACTAGGTGACATCAATAAAAGTTGCCCTGATTGACATAAAAACATTCTAGTTACATTGCATTAGACTGAAAATTAAAGGGTAATTTACCTTATCAGCATTGGGATGTATATCAATTCATTGCAAATTGTCTTAATGAGCCATTTTTTACTTTTGTGGGTAATATTACCACAGTAATTTACAGGGATCTAAGGGGATAAGACAATGGCCGATAAATTGATGTACATCCCCAATCATGATACACAAAATTACTCTTCTGTAGGTTAAGATTAGTGGTTGCAACGTTTGACAATTCAACCTAAAGAAACAACCAATCAAAATTCACTAAAGTCCCCAAAATTGTAAATCCAACGAATAAGAAAGGGTTATCATAAAACTTTGGGGACTAGTGTAATTAACAGCCCATTGTTCCCTCTCTCTCTGATAATTAAATAGTCAATATACACAATCAATTTTTCGACCGACAGCTTTGACTTTTAAATTATACTACCCTTTTTTAATGTACTGTTATATTAACCTAAAAAGAGACTCTAAAACCCGCCAAAGGTTAAAAACTGTGTGAAACACAAACTGTCACACAAGGTGATTGATTTTAGCCGCCTGATTTTTACACTACCAGCTTCTTCTAATATGACAAAAACTTTACAGAGTAGAAAATTGTTTTATATACCTTTTTAATTCATTATTCTACAATCTATCTATCTATACAATAGATATTTTGGATCATGGAAAGAAAACGAAGTTGCGGGTTTCGTCGTATTTTTACAGTAGCTTTTCTCCTATTGGCTATTTCTAACCCCTGCAAGGGGCTCTAACCCTGCAGGGCAATCATTAACATTTACTGAACCTAACCTAAAATAACCTTTTAAAAGCTACTGTGAAAATACGATAAAAACCGCAACTTCGTTTTCTTTCCCGATATTTATATCTGTTTATTTATTTTTTCATTTATAAAGCTATCCATTAATTCATTCATTTTTTTATCCATCCATGTATACATTAATTTATTAATCCATCCATCCATATGTCCATCCATCCATCTATCCATCCATCCATCCATACATCCATATAACCCGCGACCGTGGCTCAACACGTAGCGCAAACGCTCATCGTCGGGAAGGTGTTAGGTTCGAATCTCGGTCCGACACCGCGTCATAACTAAAGACGTTAAAAATGGTTCCCACTGCTACTATGTCAGATGCGCGACGTAAATAGTTAGAGTGGGGGGAATGCCTTGGCCCAAAACAGGCGCAACTCGTTACCATGCACAGTTAGGACTTCTCAGACAAAGGTGCATCACAGAGAGTTGGTTGTCTGTAATGTACTGTACCACGGGTATGAGGTGAAGGACCAAGAGTCTGGCCTTGAGTTGACAAGTTGACTGTTCAGTCCAGGTGCAACTCACCCATACGACATTAGCATACATCCATATATCCATCCATCCATATATCCATCCATTCATCCATCCATCCATCCATCCATCCATCTATCCATCCATCCATCCATCCATATTTCCATAAATTATAATATTCTGTTTTTTTATATTTTGCCCATGGACAAATTTTCTCACTTTTTCTTTCTTTTTTTCCTTTTTCTTTTTGCTTCCCTCTCTCTTTATTTATCTCAGCATGCCTAATCAATTTAAGACCTTTCAATATAAATTTACATTTTCTATGTTTTATGCAGTTTGTAGCAGAGATAATTATACATAAAAAAAAAGTTGATTAAAATGTCATTTAAAAATACTTTTACTTAATTTTTTTTAGTTAACAAAAAACATTGTTTGTGTGTTTCTTTACCCATATATTTTAATTGGTAATTTTTGCCTTTAAAGTAAAATTAGATATCAAATTAAACATTTTATAAATCATTATTTCATATTAATATTGAATCTTTGTCTGATCTGATTAATTATCTGTGTCGCTAAAACTGTTGTTTTCTAAACAGTATACTGGAGTGATAAAAAGTGGTGAAGGTGCGATTCCCACGTTTGTTTTAGGCTACAGGGTGCTAAAACAGAGAGAGAGGGGGAGGGGCAATTGGCTGTTTATTACATTAGTCCCCAAAGTTTTATAATAATGTTTACTTATACGTTGGCTTCATAACTTTGTTATTGGTTGGTTTATCACATTGAGTGTTCAAGCGATTCAACCACTTTTTTTAGGGTGCAGAAAGAATAATTTTGTCTAAAATCATTTGGAATGTACATGAATTTATCGACCATTGTCTTATCCCTCTAGATCCCTGGTGCTACAAGCAAATTTGCACCATATAAAAATCTATTTTGTCCCCACTTTTTTACATCATAAATGACTAAAAAAATCAGGGATCTTAAGGGATATGACAATAGACAAAA
Source organism: Acartia tonsa (assembly GCF_053477335.1). Taxonomy (NCBI): domain Eukaryota; kingdom Metazoa; phylum Arthropoda; class Copepoda; order Calanoida; family Acartiidae; genus Acartia; species Acartia tonsa. The sequence goes on from NC_137272.1 coordinate 3,000,918, forward strand.
ATTTGATTTTAGGGTTGAAAACAACCAGTAAAAATTTGATAAAATTGCTCAAAGCTTTTGAGCAAACGATTAGTACCAGTGTAAATTACAGTCCAATGTCCCCCACTTCCCTGTTTTGAAAGTTAAAGGCAGAATAAGTTTTAAATTTTATAACATTTTTCTAAATTTCTCCTGTATCGTTTTTATTATTATTGTATTATACGTAAACTATATAAGATAGTGATAAAAATTACTATTTTCAACAACAAAATTTAGTTTAGTGTTTAAAAAATCTCTAAAAAATAAATTAAAACCTTTTTTAAAAAGGTTTAAAACTATGGTAATAAGCTTTAAGCTCAACTCCTTATAATTCCCTATTTCTTGCTTTAAATATGATTTAGTAGTATACAATTGTTATTTTATTGTTTAATTTTTTTGTGATTTATTTATTTTGTTGTAATTTTCCTATTTTAGCTGATTAGTGATAATAAATATTGTATTAAAAATTGTCTATTTTAAAAAGCGAAGCTTTTCTATAATTAGGGTAGGTCTGTCCGTACATCCGTCCAAGAGGGATAGCTTCGTTGATTTCGGCATGTTTAAATTGCCATATCGATTTCAAACTTTGCATGGAGATACCTGAAGCAGTTAGGTACGATGAAAGCATAGCAATTCTATAAACGTTACCAGAATGGCCGTACGTAAATTTTAGATATTTTGATTTTTAACCTTAGTAACAAAAAAAATTTAAGTGATAAACTATACGATTGATCTGATTTTTGGAATACTGATTCCTAGGATAACAAAGTACAATGTTTTAGACGATATATCTCTATAATCAAGTTTGAGAAATAAGTATGTTCATAATCATTACCCTAAATTAAACAGATTTTCAACAAATTTACTAACAACTTTGTTTCGACTTTTAAAAATTTATAATATGATTATTCAGTTCTGACATTCTACAAGTGTAATGTTCGTTTGACCTACCGTATCAGAGCTTTGCTTTTATGTATGTTTTTATCCTCTTTTTTTACTTAAAATCTGAAAATTAAACCATATCTAATAAATTCAGTCAGTAACGTATATGGCTTTTTGGCAAGCCTAAAAATTATAAAGTGTAAGTTTAAAGGTGGAATCAATTTGAAAGATCAATTGTTAAAAATGTTAATATGTAATTGGTGTCCCTATGATACTGCAATTTTTCAGAGATTGAAAAATATTATACCCTGATTTTATGAGAAATATCTTATTTAGGGGGTAGGAGGATTCTATTTTTCTGTTGTGAAATATAAAATATTTACATGATATATAAAAAACTTAGGGCCTGAAATAATACAAAAAAAATGAAGGCACCCCAAAGATATTTTGTTAAAGGCGATCACCCCCCCCCCCACCCCCCCTCAACTGCCACTTTGCTTTATACTTTAAGGGCTATTTATCTGTCCATCATAATATAAATAAAATAATTATCAAGGGCATATAAAATGCTTTCCTGTTAAGGAGAACCTTATCTATTAGGTGGTATATTTTGCTAAAAAGTTTTATTTACGGTTTTTGACTAACTCCTAAATCAATTGGCTGCTGAAAACTTTACGGTAGAATTCGCCTTGGGTGAGAAACATATTACACATATCTTAGTAGGTAAACTTATTTTTCGCGCATTTATTTCAGTGCTCACATAATATTGTTTTTTAGATTTTGTTTATTTTTGCGCATTAAATGGTTTCTATACTACTAAAGGCTACGCCTATAGGAGCCTTTAGGGGTAACTCAGGAGGGGGGAGGGATTGCATTTGATAATCCAATATTTTGTTTTAGATCTAAAAAGAAAAGTAAAAATAAATTCCCGAAGGGGTAATTTTTCTAGGGGCGATTTCTCTTTTGGAGAGTGTTGATATTCACCCCCAAAATAACTATAACCTTCCCAGGACCTGTGATAAGCTACACTGTAAAGCTGAACCATATCAGTTCAGCGGTTAGCGACATCCTTCAGTACAAACTGAGGGACATCCTGTTACTTTACTATAAGGATTAAACATGTCTTTAAAATCAATAAACTTGTTTTTAACCTTTCTTTCATGCTTAAAAGTGTACGTGTAAAATCTGCGATGCTTAAATTAAAGCAATTTCTCAGAGCAGTCAAATTTGAGACGCGCCCATCGAAATTACACAGTTTTGACGGATATCCAACCGAGGTTTTGATGAATCAGTACACTTCTTCCAAAATTCTTCTGAATTTTAATTTGTTGCAGTGAGGCAATTGGGTTAAGTTATTATTAGATAAAAGTAACAGGATGTCTAATCTGTCTGTGTGTCTATCTGTTGCGTTCGGGAAAAGTTTATATACGTATATTTTGGAGGAGGGTTCCTTCATCTTCCCAGGAGAAATGAACCCTAGAAAAAAATACATCAATAAATATCTAAACTTTACATTGGAAACACTTTTGATAAATAGTAATTTTGATTTTCTTAGTTTAACTACAGTATATTCAAGTTCCTCACCGCGTTTATGATATTTATATGTGGTTGTTTTTTGTTTTTTTTTTAAATTAGGAGGGTTAAGAAATCCCCAATTATGATAAACCAAAACTACACGCATTCTAAATAACTAGTTAAAATTTGATACTACTAGTTTTAACCAACAAATCAAGATTTAATGAATTTCTAAGCATGCGATGGAGAGAGGTTGTTTTTGTGATTTTTTGCACCATAATAACATCCAACGTCCTTGATTGATAGCTTAAGTAATTAACTCTAAATCGGCATTCAACATTAAATATATTTATGGTGTAACGCTATTCAGATAATGCCTTCATATAACAACCTAGAATATATATTATCATTATTTTATATCAAAATTGACCTTTACGTGCGTCTTTTCGGATGAAGTTAAAGATCTCGCTAACCGCTGGATTTCCTCAAAAAACAATATGATATTCAGAGGTAGTTTTTCTTTTAACAATAACTAAATGTTGGGGCTACCCCGCTCTTTTTAGAAACATTTTGTTAGTGAATGTAATAAGGAAAAAAAAACACATTTATAAAAGTGAAACTCTTAAAGAAAAAGGTAGAACAAATGAACATTTTAAGGTTTTAAACAATATTGTATATAAACTTATTGCAAAATTACATGCTTACATACATTTTAAGACTTGATTATAGAAATGCTTTGCAATATGTTACCCTGCTGTCTGAGATCAAAAACTTTATCATAAGAAAATGTTATAAATTTCAAATTGAAAGCCTTTTATTTTTCGTGAACTATCTCTATTTCCCATCATTTTGTTGACTTAAGCTTCCATAAAAGGTTTCTGTTAAGTAGTCAAATTTTTTTGTATACTTTTTAAAAGCGAAGCTTTTCTATAATTAGGGTCGGTCCGTCCGTACGTCCGTTCGTCCATCCGTCCGTCCGTCACGGATAGCTTTTTTCGTTAATTTAGACATGTTGGAATTGTCCTATTGATTTCAAATTTTGCATGGTGATTCCTTTAGTAGTTAGGTACAATTTAGAAAGCGTAGCAACTCTATAATCATTACCAAAATGTCCGTACGTCCATTTTAAACATGTTGATTTTTTTACTTTTTTAAATAGCTTTTTTCGTTAATTTAGGCATGTCAGAATTGTCTTATCGATTTCAAATTTTGCATGGTGATTCCTGTAATAGTTAGGTACGAGTTAGAAAGCGTAGCAACTCTATGATCATTACCAGAATGTCCGTACGTCCATTTTAAACATGTTGATTTTTTTAAACATTTTTAACAACAAATTTGTATGTGACCTAATTATCCGATTGGTCTGATTTTTGGTATACTGATTCCTGGGACAACAAAGTATAATATTATAAGCGAAGCAACTCTATAATCAAGTCCTAAATATGTAAGTATGTCCATAATCATTATCCTGTATCAAGCATTTTTTCAACAAATTTACTTACAATTTTGCTTTGACTCTTATACATTCGCATTCTGATTATTCAGTTCTGACATTATACAAGTGTTAATGTCCGTTTGTCCTACCGTTTCAGAGCTTCGCTTTTATGGATGTTGTCATCCTTGTTTATTTATACTTTATTATTTGGAATTTTAAAAGCAAAGCTTTTCTATAATCAGGATCGGTCCGTCAGTCCGTCTCGGGCAGTTATTTTTTTCGTGCAACGGTTGGCTCTTTTCGTTAATTTAGAAATGTTAAAATTGGTCTATCGATTTAAAACATTGCATGATTATTCCTATAACTGTTAGGTACGATTTAGGAAGCGTAGCAACTCTATAATCGTTACAAAAAAATCTCCGCACATCCATTTAAAAAATGATGCTTTTTATCCTTTTTAACAGCTATTTTTATGTGATTTGATTATCTTATTCATCTGATTTTTGGAATACAGCTAATTGATATTACAGTACAGCACCTTTAAAATCAAGTATGTAAGTATGTCCTTAAACAGTAACCTGTAATTGAACAGTTTAAAACATATTTACTTACAATTTTGTTTAGCTTTATACATTTATATTCTGCTTATTCAGTTCTGAACTCTATAATTACCATTTCAGAGCTTCACTTTTATGAATGTTGTCATCCTTGTTTTATGTTTTTTAAAAAAGTAATTCAGACCCTTTCACGCAAAAGTATCCAAGTGGGTATTGATAATAGTTTTTTTTTAAATCTGATACCTGACTTTTGATAAGGGTTAAAAGCGAGCAAAAAGGGGCGAAGGGGGGTTGATTATAATGGTATTATCATTTTCCCTTTATGGTTACCATGAATATAACAATTGTAGCAAAAACTCCGCCCATTCTTAAAGATTACAGCAAAATCTCCGCCTCTTTTTTTTAGTTTATGTTTTCTTTGACCTTAGTTTTTTTGGGGTTAAATATAGCAGGATAAAAGTTGGGTAGGGGGAGAACTTTGTAAAAGTATATAAACTGATGCATTTTGAATGTTAACAACAGTCCTATTTAGTTTCTCTTGGACTAAAGAACATCAGGTAAAGATTAGATCAAATTCTTAATCATAAAATTTATTTGATTTTTATTTCACTGAGCGGCTAGGTTCACGATCTACTTTCCATTTGGTTTAGATTTTAAGTAATTAAATTTTCTTTGAGGGGAAGATTTCAAAGCAATTTTTCTAAGGGAGTTATAAGATAAAATAAATAAAATTAAAATAGCTATAAACCTTTTATTGACCTATATGAAGCTTCACTGTAAAGGAAAACCATTTAGGTCCAGCGGTAAGCTACAGACATACATACAGACATTCTGTTACTCAAGTATATAATAATAACAATAATTTTTAGGATGAAAACAGTTTTGTTGTTAATTGCCAGCATGGGTGTTATCTGTAGCAGTGCCGAAAGTTGGTGTTCTAATTTTGTGGACCCAGTCTGTGCTACCAATGGCAGAGAATACTCAAATCCTTGCTATCTCTTCTACAGTAATTGGCTTGACAAAGTAAGATGTCAGAATATAGAAGAATTATGTCAAAAGAAACCTGGATCCCGTTTATGCAAAGGTTCATGTGACTCTCCAATTCCTCAGATCCAATGCCGTGGCTCCTGTCCTTGTGTTGGTTCTGAAAAAAGCTGATCCCCAAAAGTACTGAAAAAACGTTATCCACAAATACAATTAAATTTGCCTTAATTTCTCTTAAATTTTTAAAATTTCTCTAACCCCATTGTATCATATTGTAAATAGCATCATTTATACCTTACTATTTATTTATTCTATTTAAACCTATTTAAATATGTTATATGTATAAATCCAATATAATTATCTGATTAAATTTCTATGTAGCTAGAAACATAAAAAAACATTTGAATGTGTTTGTCTTAAATCGGTACTTCCAGCTTTTGCAACGGCCAACACAGATTATGAAAGTACCAAACTATGCATAAAATTATGTAAATATGCGTAAGAAATATTGTTATCATTTTGTATGCCTATGTTGAAATACATCTATCTATCTATCTAAAACCAACTCTGAGCCTTCCTGAGAATCATGTACTGCATATATGTATATTATCATAGAGAATTTTTAGGTAGAAGAAATATAAAATAAAAATAAAAGGATTTATTCTGATTTTTCAGTCCTTGATTAAAGGAATAACAGAAACTGGAAATTATCCTAAAATTTACATACATTTCCGAAAATAAAATGTTTTACTATTTTTTCTATTATTAGCATATTTATAAATTATTGATTAATAATATAACTGAAATAAAGCCTTATTTCTAAAGAATTTGTTTTCCTTGCTAAATTAATAAAAGCTGATTTTTTACGCAAATTTTTTTTTAAAAATGCGTAAAAATAAAATTAATAACCAAATTGAATTACTTATTTATGTAAGGTTAGGTTAGGTTAGGTTGGGTACTGGGTAGCTCCACAGGGTTAGGGTAATGTAGGTAGAGGCAACGCAGGGTTTGGACCACCCATATAGTTGTCAGCCATTGGAAAAAATACCCCCCAAAATTCACCTGTGATGTACATCAATTTATCGTCGCGTACATTGTCTTATCCCTTGTGATCTCTGGTCATAATCAGAGAGAGAGAGAGGGGACAATAGGCTTTTTATTACACTAGTCCCCAAAGTTCTACAATAACGTTCTTTTTTTTGCTTGAAAACATTGGGAAATTTTGATTGGTTGATTCATTAAGTTGAGTGTTTAAACGTTGCAACCATTAAGTTAACTACAGAATATTGAATTTTGTGAATCATTATTGGGAATTTATCAGACATTGTCTTATCCCTTGTGATCCCTGGTCATAATTCACTTTTCTCTCGTAGGCCATGATTACCATATCTGATTTCTCTCCCTCACTCCCACAAATCAAAAGGTCAATTTCAGAGTTCCGGCAATGAAACCAAATCTTAATACTAAAATAGCAGCTGTTTTGGCACGTTCCTAGTTTAGATTTAAAAATTAACTCTCATCCTGAAAAATAAATCGAGGTTAAATATTACAGGTAAAACATGATGGAAAGTCTTTTCCAGTATGGCTTTGAAGCCGATTAATAATCCGCTTGTTTATAACCGGTTCTCAGCTATACTAAAATTAATGTATAGCGTCTAATTACAAAAAAACCTTTACTAAACATTCCTAAAGATTTAGGAAGTAGAGGTCCTACCATTTGCAATATCTTACTGAAAATAATACTCTATGGCTTAGTATTGGTATCAAAATATGATACACAGAAAAATCTTTATAATAAAGTAACAGGATGTTTGTCTGTCTTTTTGTACGGAAGGATTTCGCTAACCTCTGAACCGATATGATTCTCATATGTCCTGAGAAGGTTTATAACTATTGGGGGGAGGGTACCACCTTTTAAAATTTAAGTAAAGAAAAATGGGTAGTCCAAATCAACAAGCCCTCCCCCTGAAAAGTTCCTAGAGGCCTCTAGAGGCGTATCCACTAGTAAAGAATAAAGTTGTAAATATCTGGGAACACCCTGTACAAAATTTATATTAATGTATATATATCAATGTGTAATGTGTATTAATATATAACCTGTAATTACTAGAATAGCAAAGAATTTCAAGCACGTACACCCAACATCCAGCTCAAAATTTTGGAAATGGGTCATATCTTGGATTTTTTTTATAATATATCCTTTTAATGTTTTAGGAAAGTTTTTTTTTTGGGGTAGTTTCTATTTGAAGGTTGGTTGAGGTATACTCCACAAAAATAGTTATAAACCTTCCATGGACCTATAGGACTATTATGGTTAGTGAGAACCCTGTTGGTTCAGTGGTTATCGAGATCTTAAGCTTCAAACAGATAAAAAAAATGCTTAAACTAAAATAAAATCCACGATCAGATACTAAAAATATTGTAAATATTAAAATGTTTGTATAAAAGCCACATATCATTTGTGGGCTATGGGAAGAGTATACGTGAGACGTCAATACAAACTGAACAAAACTTTTGGCTTGTATATTTTTAAAAGTGAAGCTTTTTTATAATTAGAGTCGGTCCGTCCGTAATTGTTGGGTCACGATTTGCTCTTTACGTTAATTAAGACATGTTAGAATTGCCCTATCGATTTCAATCTTTTCATGATTATTCACATAATAGTTATGTATTATTTACCTGCAATTTTGTCAAAACTTTTATTAATATTTATATTATGCATTTTCAGTTCTGACACTGTGTTAATGTTCGTTTGTCCTACCGTTTCAGAGCTTCGCTTTTTTATGGAAGTTGTCATCCTTGTTAAAATGTCTCAGACATTGAAATATGGCTCTTTTTATAACTATCTTTCAGCAATTTTTTTTGGTAATTTTTTATGGATACTTTTTACGTGATCCTCTGGTAAGCCGAGCGTACTCGGCCCACGGGGTAACGAGTTCGGATTCAACGGGCCCTAGCCTTTAAGTATTCTACCAAACAAACAAGCAGGATTCAATCATACAGAATTATATATTTAAACTGAATAATATTTACAAGTTATGTTTACTATATATATACAACAAAAATATGACAATAGTTAGGTTTGAAGGGGGTGTGGGGCGCTAGGGCTTAGCGCCCGACGGTAGACAGGCTGTGGGGGCAGCGGTGGTAAAAGGGGAGGCAGTGCCTCCCGATTATATAAGTGCATGATGGACTCGTGATAGTTGCATGTTCAAGTCCCCTCCCCACATTTAGGCAGGCTTAGTTTGACCGCCGGGTGCAGGGTTAACAGCGGTCATGAGATGGATAGTGATATAATAGGATTAGTGCGGTGGGTTTGTTATCATAAGTCACAGCGAAGCAACTCTGTATTGGGCCTGTCCGTATGGGTGTCGTATTACCACAACCTCCCCTTCAAGGGTTGCGTGGCTCTTGAGACACCAGGCCTTGAACCTGGGGATACGACAGCCGGCTCATGCGCCGGACAGGCAGTTCCTGGGGCACAGCTCGATGGAGGACAGCTCGGGCTACACAGGCTCCTCGGGACACTCGTTGCTCGGTCTGACTGTGGTTGGTGATCAGCATTGTCAGCTCCTGGTTGGCTTCTAGGCGTGGGTTGGCCACGGCCAGGCCTCGCTGCTGGAAATTTTGCCTCGTCTGCAGGATCAGTTCTGTCTCGGCTGGTAACTGGACACGGAGGCCTAGGCAGATTCTGGTGGTTCCTAAGGGTGGAATGGTGATGGCAAAGGGCGCATAGAATTCCATGGGGGCGCCTGCTTGATTCAGGTTGCTTGGCCTCCTAGCTCCTACCCGGATGGGGATGGCTGTCATCAGCAGGGGGCACATGGCTTCTTCTTCTTCTTCTGGGGCGGCTTCTTCCATCGCAGTGGCTGGCTCTTCTCCTACCGGTCCGCTGCTGGCTGGCAGGTTCTCCATGTCTGCGTCAGGGTTCCAGATGGCATCTCTGAGTGGCTCTGGAGCGGGCGGCGGCGGCGGTGGTTCGTTGGGTTGCTCCTGCAGGTTTTCCTCCACTGGGTCACGATCTTGGCCGCTAGGCTGTGGGGCGGCTGCGGCTGGCTGGTGCACTGGGAACTCTCCTGGGTTGCTAGCTGCGGGCGCCGCCGCTCCAACTGGCAGCTCGGTGGCATCCTCGTCGCCGTCCACGTCAACTTGGATGTCTTCTGGGATCTGGTGGGCAGTCACATCTCCAGTGTATTTGCGCAGTCGGCCTACATGCGCGGTAACTTCTGAGATCCTGGCTACTGGAGAGGCAGGTTTGATGACATAATGGACTTCTGTAGCTTTCCTTACTACCTTGCAGGGGCCCGTCCATCTCTTGGTAATCTTGGCTGCCTTTCCTGGCACCAGGCGAGGGGCCAGGTACCAGACCAAGTCTCCAACCTCATACTTGGCCGTGCCTTCGTAAGCTGCCGCGCTCCTCCTGATGGCTCCCTCCTCCTTCTGCTGGATGGCATCATAAACTGCATAGTAGCGCTGCAACAGAGCTTGGACGTTGGCTGGAACTGAAGCATATTCGGTCTCTGGCAGCCGTAGCACCATGTCCACCGGAAGTTTGGCCTCTCTCCCAAAGAAGGCCAGGAACGGGGTCACACCAGTGGATCTACAGGCCTTGGTGTTGTAGGCAAAGGCGATGGCAGGCAGGTGGGGCTCCCAGTTGTTATCGTCTCTGTCTAGGAACAGGCGCATGCCTGTGTTGAGCGTCCTATGAAACCTCTCCACTCGGTTGGACTGCGGATTGTAGGGTGGTGGATGTGTCAGGCCAATCTCGAGCCGGGAGGCCAGTTCCTGGAATACCTGGCCGGTAAATTCCATTCCATTGTCGGAATGGATCTTCAGGGGGCACCCGAACGTGGCCAGGTGGCGGTGCAACAGGGCTTCAGCCACCATGAGGGTGCGCTTGTTGGGGATGGCGTAGAGGCTGACAAACCGGCTAAATCCATCTTGGCAGGTGAGGATGTAGCGGTTCCCAGCTGGGGTCTCTGGCAGTGGCCCCACCAGGTCGATGAATAGGACTTGCTGTGGATACCCCTGGCGGGAGGGCACGTGGATCCCCTGCTTCAGCCTCTCCTTGGTAACTTTCTGGACACACTCAGGGCAGGTTTGTACCATCAGGCGGACGTCACGGGCCAGGTTGGGCCACCAGAAGTGCATGGCAACGCGGGCGATAGTTGCGTCCATCCCAAAGTGCCCAGCCATGGGGGTCCCATGGGCTAGAAAGAACGCATCCTGCTGGAGGGCCGCAGGCAGCAGGTATCTTGTCCTCTCTCCTGTCAGGGTCTGGTCAGTGGTGGTGAGGCAGCCATGCTCGTCAAGCCCCAGGGCTGAGAAGCGGCTGGCGTACTGCTGCTCGTCTCGTTCCTTGCCACGCAGCTCAGCCTTGGTTGGGGCCTTGCCATCAGCCACCCATTGGCGGACACGGAGCAGGAGGGGGTCCTGTGTCTGGGCTTCCAATACTCTAGCTGAGTCCAGTCGGGCGGCAGGAGGCCGGCTAGCTGCGGGCTCCCCTAGCTGGGCCAGGTTGTGGATATACTCAGCCTGCTCTGCTAATTCTTCGGCGCTAGCCGTTGGCATGTTGGCATCTTCCCGGCGGCTGAGGGCGTCGGCGTTGGTATTCTGGGTGCCAGGCCTGTGGCAGACGGTAAAGTCTAAGGCCGCTAGCTCCTCCTGCCAGCGGGCCACCATCCCTGTGGATGTGTTCAGTGATTTCATCTGTAGCAGGGCAGAGGAATCAGTGTTGATCTGGAAGCTGCGGTAGGACAAGATGCCGTGGAATTTTCGGATCCCATAGATAATGGCGGCCATCTCTCCCTTCCAGGACGGGTAGCGCGTCTCAGGGTCGGTTGTCTTGCGCCCCACGGCGGCAATCAGCCTCTCCTTGCCCTCCTGGCATTGACTCAATATGGCAGAGATGGCGCGGCTGCTGAAATCTGTGGTGAGCTGGAACACTGCTGGTAAATCAAACTTGGGCGGCGCTCGGATGGGGGCCTGTCGGAACTTGTCCTTGAGTTGCAGCAGCTGGGCTTCCATCTCAGGCGTCCAGGTTAGGGCCTTGGCCGTCTTCTGCCGATTCATCTCGTATGTGAGGTCTGCATACTCTGGGATGAACAGGCGGTAGTATCCAAAGAAGCCCAGCAACGCCAGCAAATCCTTGGGGGTGCTAGGGGCTGGCCAGTCCAAGATGCGGTCAATATAGTCCTCTTGCATGGCTATCCCCTCTCGGCTGAGGGTGTGACCCAGATAATCCACCTTGGACCGGAACAACTTGGTCTTGGCTGGCTTGAGGCGGATCCCTCCCCTGCGGTGGGCTTCCAAGACCTCTCGGAGCCTGGCCAGGTGGGCCCAGGTATCCTGGTGGAAGGTCAGGACGTCGTCAAGGTATGACTGGAGGTTGGCTGTGCCTAGTGGGTTTAGGACCCCTGCAATAAACCTGGAATAGACAGACGGTGCCGTAGCCAGGCCAAAGGGCATCCTTTTCCATTGATACAAGCCCCTGGGGGTGGTGAAGGCGGTGCAGGGCCGGCTATCCTCAGACACACGGATGGTGTAGTATGCGGCCACCGCGTCTAGAGCACTGTAGACACGGTGCCCGCCAGCTCGTTCCACCAATTGCTGGATCCTAGGCAGGGGGTAGCTGTCCAGCTCCAGACACTTGTTGAGGGCCCTGTAGTCGACGGCCCAGCGGGTGCTCCCGTCCTTCTTCTTGATGGGCACCAGGGGGCTGCTCCAGGCGGAGTCCGACGGCTCTATGACTCCTTCCTGCAGCCAAGTGTCCAGTTGTTTCTCCAGTTCAGCCTCTTGCCGCGGGTTCAGATCCCTAAATCTCTGGCGGATCGGCTGGGTCCCTGGCTTGAGGCGCAGCTGCAATTCAACCACATCTGTGCAGCCGGGGGTAGAATTGGAGAAGACGTCCCTGTACTCTGACAACGTAGTCCAGACCTCCTTCTTGAGCAAGGGGTCCTTGCGTAGGAACTCATTGTCTTCCATCTCCAAGGCCTCCCACAACTCTTGCATGTCTATAGGCTCAGCAGGTTCTTGGACCGAGTGGAGACGCGGGGGAGGCGTATCAGAGACTTCCAGAATGTCAGGTTTGACCAGCTCCCCTGCCACTGGGAGGCCAGCATCCAGCAAGAGGGGCACCTCCCCCTCATTGACCACCAGTACTCTAAACACAGTGGCAGAGCCAGGCCTGTGGGCATACAGGCCCTCTGGAATAACAAGGTCCTCCCCAAACCTCTGTTCTGGGGCAGCTAGTTGAATGGCATCCTTGGTGCGATGGCCTACTAGCTCAACAGGGACTGCCATAACCCCGCGGCCAGGCAGGACCACCCGCTTGGCTGTGCGGAGCTGGGGTGGTTGACCGTCAGTTGGAGTGACAGCGCTCAGCCTATACGTGGCTGGTGAGGGGTCAGCCTTGGCTCCGGGACCCACCGGCCGCGACTTGACGGGCTCGGCTTCTGGAGAGGCTGACGTGTCGGAGCCAGGCTTGGCTCCGGGGGCGTCCGGCCACGATTTGACGGGCTCGGCGCTGGGAGAGGCCAAAATGCTGGGTCCAGCTTTGGCTCCGTGGGCGTCCGGCCGCGACTTGACGGGCACGGCGCCGGGAGAGGCTGGGGACTGAGAGTTGAGTGTGGCTCCGGGTACATCAGACCGCGACTTGACGGGTCTGGACTCGGGCTTGGCTGGTGGACTGGCTGGAGGTCCCAGGTAGAGGGGGCCAGGGGGACACGGCTGGCCGTTGATAAAAATGTCGGAGGAGAAGATTGGTTCTGGAGGGCTGGCAATCTCAGGAAACGTTGTTGGCAGGCTCTCCCTTGGCACCTTGGGCACTGGGGGCAACCCCATGGCTAGCAGGTTAGCGCCCTTGTGTGCGTTGAGCTCAGCGTCCACCCAGTGTGTGCCTTTCTCAACCACACGCGGCTGCTCAGGCAGGGGGCCTGGCAGAGGCCCCTCATAGCTTAGCTCTCTCTCGGCTGTCTCCCGGTCAATGGGGACGCCACGGAGTGGGATAAACTCCCCACGCGCCCACAAGCAAGGTGGTTGCATGTCGAAACAGAGCCTAGTTCCGAACTCCTTGAGAAAATACCCTCCTAAGTTCAGAGGGTGGGAGAGATTTCGGACCACAGTCACGTGGTATAGATGGAGTATAAGAGTGTGTGAAACTGCCATATATAACTCTTTTAATTTTCCAATTACCTGGAGGGGCTGGCCTTCCTCATTAGCAGTCAGGATCTGGGTGTTGTCCGGAATCAACATGCGTTGTACGCCCATCGCGTGCATGAGGTGCTCAGAAATTACAGCAGACCCTGGTACACGGTTGCCAGAATCAACCATGGCATCAACCTGTACATGCTGGGCAGGGTCAGGAGTAGGAAACCTCACCCTGATATGGCAGGGGAAGTGGAGGTCCTGCCCTTGAGACAAGGGGGCCTCTCGTTCGGCTGGGGTTGGCAGAAACTTTGGTGGTGGCCGCACCGCAGCTATGGTGGTATCGCTTACCATGGTGGCTTAGACTGTAGCTTCGAATCACTAGAGCTTATTAATTATCACTTGGTCAACAATTTTATATTTATTTTTATCACTTGGTTGACTTTTTATACACAATGATGTGTTGTTATCACTAGGAGCTCTAGGTGTGATTCTGGAAGCACTGGCAGCAGGGAATGTCCGTCCTGCAAGGTTCAGAGGGGTGACGGCGGTAGGGAATGACCCGTCCTACAGCGCCGCTGGTTCGAATCCCGACAAATGGCGGCAGGGAATGGCCCGTCCTACAGCGCCTCGGGTTCGAATCCTGGGAGACAGCGGCAGGGAATGTCCCGTCCTGCCGTGCCTGTGGCTCAAAATCTGCTATCCGTCGCAGTGGTAGGGCTTACTTGTGTGCTGAAGCTTCGCAGCCACACATTGCCTTCTTAGGGAGACCAGCACACAGCTGTCTGTCTCGTAGGTTTGGCCTGGGTGTCCTGGGGCTTGTCCCAGCTACACTTGCCAATTTAGACTCAGTTTTGTAGCCGTCTGAGCTAAATTATCCGGTTGCCGTGGCTGCGCACCTAGCGCTACTCCTACACGACACGGACAAAGCGTCTTAACTGGCGCTTTTAGCAGGCTAAATCTGCTTGCCGTAGGCCAGAGGCCCACATATTGCGTTCAAAATGATGGAAATTCGACCTAAAAAGGCCGTCTCACGGGTCAGTTGGCTTCTCAGTTGGCGGCTGATTGTCCCCTTACTTGCCAAAGGGTCCAATCAGAGGTAGAATAGGCTAGTTCTGTAAGGCTCGATTGAAACACGCTGACACCAAGTTCTGGTAAGCCGAGCGTACTCGGCCCACGGGGTAACGAGTTCGGATTCAACGGGCCCTAGCCTTTAAGTATTCTACCAAACAAACAAGCAGGATTCAATCATACAGAATTATATATTTAAACTGAATAATATTTACAAGTTATGTTTACTATATATATACAACAAAAATATGACAATAGTTAGGTTTGAAGGGGGTGTGGGGCGCTAGGGCTTAGCGCCCGACGGTAGACAGGCTGTGGGGGCAGCGGTGGTAAAAGGGGAGGCAGTGCCTCCCGATTATATAAGTGCATGATGGACTCGTGATAGTTGCATGTTCAAGTCCCCTCCCCACATTTAGGCAGGCTTAGTTTGACCGCCGGGTGCAGGGTTAACAGCGGTCATGAGATGGATAGTGATATAATAGGATTAGTGCGGTGGGTTTGTTATCATAAGTCACAGCGAAGCAACTCTGTATTGGGCCTGTCCGTATGGGTGTCGTATTACCACAATCCCATTAACTTTAGAAATGGGTTATTTTCATTATTGCTTTTTTGCGTTTTTTTTGTGTGGAAAAAAATTTTAGTGATTTCTAATTTTACAGGTTTATATATTTATGTCTTACAATGATGATTGTGGGTTGATGAGTTCGAGTCCTTTCCCATTTCAAGATAGGAAACTTTTAACCAGGGATGATGGGGACATTGGGGTGTTTATTGCACTAGTCCCTAAAGTTTTATAAATTGTTGACCCGATGAATTTTGATTTGGTTGGTTCATCAAGTTGAATGTCCAAACGTTTTAACCACTAATTGTAATCTACAACAGGGTTGATTTTGTGTAGCTTCATTAAGGATGTACATCAATTTATTGGCCATTGTCTTATCACTTTAGATCCATGTAACCTAAACATAATGGGCAATAATATTTTTGGAATGGGCTCAAAAATGGCAAAAAAACACTTCCTCTCCCCCCCCCCCCTGGATGCTTGTTAAAGGTCCTAGGAGTAGAAAACAAAAAGTCTCGTCTTATTACGTAACTATATTGTTAGGATATCTATTATAATTTTTTGAAAAAAGTTTGGCATTGTTAGGTGTTTTGACCCTCAACTTTTAATTGTAGCTTTAAATATAAAAAAATAGTAAAATGAGTAGGATGCAATCCCTTTAAGTATCTTGTCAGAACCTCCTCCCCCGTCCCCTTTTTTAAAAATTAAGGTAAGTAGTAGTTTGTTCATAACTTACGGATGGTTAGGTTAGGTTATACTGCGTAGCTCGACAGGGTTAAGGCATCGCATGAATAGGTCTCGCCGGGTTATAACACCTCGCAGAAATATTAAAAAAATTAATCCCTACCTACCTGTTTTTATTTCATTTTTAAAAATAAGTGGGAGGGGTTTTGATTGCGCAATAGACACTTTTAGGGAAACCGCCAATTATTTTATGTACATTTAAAATTATAGATGTATATAGTTTTTACAATTCTAAATTATACTAAATTTCAATAAATTGTGCCTTTAATCATTTTCTTTAACATACAAATTATGCTCATTTATTATATTTCTATTCAAATGAAAAAGAAAATTTGTTTTCAAATATTGGCAATTTTTCTTTACATAGTAATCTATTCAAATTTACTTAATTGGATTATTGGTAATAAAATTTGTACCTTTAACGCCTCATTTTATGTAAATAAGCATAATAATATTCATAAAAACGATTGTCAACAAATCAGACAAAGTGAACTAGTTAAGACTATCAACAAATCTAATATTAGATAAATATTCCATATATATCTATCACAAGTTACTATGATGATACAGGATGCTTACATACAGGGTCATTCAAGAGAAATGATTTTTTTAAAGTCAAAACTTAATTATGCATAGAAAATAAAACAATTATGTAAAATCCTTTATATATTTGGAAAACCTATTATTGCACATTTATGTTTTAAATATTTAAAAATGATTATTTCAACAAATTATGCCCTAAAAACCGGTTTTTCCAAAGGCCTTTTTTCAAAGATTTATGGATTTAATGGGTGTGAAAAAAATACACACATTTTTAAAATACAAATTTCGTGGCTTGTGTTAATAGTAGAAAAATGTTATGCATATCGTTAGAATCGTCATAAGCTCTAGTTTTTGAAAATATAAGACCCGTTTTTGTGCTATTTGTAGTTTAGGAGCTACGTTGAAAAATGTGAGAAAAAGGATTAAAAGTTTTAAGTAATTGGAACATTTTACCACGTAGCTCCTATACTATACGTAGCACAGGAATGTTCTTATATATTAAGAAACTAAAGCCTATGACAATTCTAACGATATGCATAACATTTTTCTACTATTAACACAAGCTGCGCAATTTGAATTTCAAAAAGGTGCACGTTTTTTTACAACCTTTGAATCAATAAATCTTCGAAAAAAAGGCCTTTGGAAAAACCGGTTTTTAGGGCATAATTTGTTGAAATAATCATTTTTAAATATTTGAAACATAAATGTCCCATAATATGTTTTCCAAATAAATAAAGGATTTTACATAATTGTTTTATTTTCTATGCATAATTAAGTTTTGACTTTTTAAATCTAATGATTGTACATAATAAATTAAATTATTATAATTATTAATTATGAGAGTTAAATTTTATTGTTGAATATCTTTATTCTATAAACTAAACAGTATACCAATAAACTTAGCAGGGTCGTCTAGGTAAAGAGCAAAAATATGTTTTGTCTCCAACAAAGCATTTTATATGATAAAAGTACAATATCCTTTAATAGTGCAAATTGGTGTCCAAGTCAATATCATGTTCCAGGCATGATCCTGTAGTTCCAGAACCTCCAGGTCACATGCAAACTTTGATTGAAAGCAAACTATGACTTTGACTAACTAGACTTACTATCTAGCTCTAATAGCAGCTGATATAACATCCCAGCCCAAAGAACATTACAGGGCGTAAGACTGTTAGGGGTTAAAGAAATCCAGCCCTATACTTCAAAAATGTATGGACCCTGAGTATGACGTCATACCTCTGTTTAAAATACCCTGTTACTTTCCATTACACAAAAGAAATATATATTGGTTTGATTATGTGTTATAGGCAAGAAAAAGTAATTAATTTACATATTCAGGATATTGGATTTTACTTGATTACTTTACATGTTTTTGAATAACCAATATTCCAATTTAGTTGTCATATAACTATGAAGAGGATTACTGACTAAACAGTTTTTAAAACTAGAAATTTTATTTTCAAAATGACAAATTTCAAGTTTATTAGAACTGTGTTTCAACTTGTAGCTTTTGGGATATTTTGTATCCAAATGTACTCATCTTTAGAGAAATTCATTGCCCAACCCATGACACAGCAAATCTCTACTGTAAGTCTTGATAAAATTGAGAATCCTGTAATCTACCTATGTCAAGATGTGCAATTTAACTACACCTATGCTGCGAGTTTGAGTTATTACTCTCTTTGGCAACTTCTTATTGGACAAATAGAAAACTCCAACAACTTTACCTGGACTGGGAAGTTTAGAAACAGCACATTTAAGGAACTGCAATCTAAAATTTTTGATGTTGTTAATGAATTCTTTGGAATTTTTTCCTCAGAAACTAAAAATGATGATTGGCAAAATACTACTACTGATGAAATTTTTATCATGCCTTTTGGACAATGTTTAAAGCCTGCTAATCCTACAGATTTCTACTATGCTATCTCAACCAAACCCGCAGTTTTGATCATTGTTGATCCTGCCTTAGATAATGATTTCAGAATTTCTGGAATAAAGTTTGGTACATTTAGTTTTGGTCATTTGCTTAATAGCTTTGAATCATACATCTATGAGGTTGAAATCACAATGCATGATTACAGAATAAATGATGGAAGAACTTGTATTGACTATGATAGAATTGGATCTAGTTATGGAGAATGTATCAAGGACAAACTTAAAAATAAGTTTCTACAATGGCTTGGATGCTACCCATCTTGGCTTCACGATTCATCTGACTCTACCTGCACTCCTAATCATCAAAAACATTTTGATGAAAAACATGAGTACTATGAGATGCAACAGGAAATCATCAAGTTAGTTACTGGATTGGAATTAAATAGCTTTAAGAACTGTTTACCCCCATGCACAACAATGGAACTGAACTACAACCTGAGAAGGCATCTAAGAAACGGACCTCATTTTAATGCTGTAAAGGTAAAAATCATGGAAAATGTAAAAGTCCATACTGAAGTACTTGCCTTTGGCCTGTGGAATTTGATTGTTGATCTAGGGAGTGCCCTGGGACTCTGGTTGGGTCTGTCTGCCCTAAGCATTTTTGACAACATGCTAGAATTGTATGTCTCAAGTAGAAAAAAATGTTGCCATTAGAAGGTATGTAAAGAAAGTCGCTCAAAAAATTCTGACATAAAAATGAGGGATGAGGAGAGTATACGTTGGAAAGAAAACACATAAAAGAGAGATGGATAATCCCTCATTTTTATGACGTTACATGCTGTTTTTTTGAGCGCCTTTCTTCACGTTCCATTAGAAGGTGAAAATGATATATTCATCTATGTATTTAACAATTTCTTTAAACACAATTTTCTTCACCTCTCCCACCCATACCTATAACCTTATTCTGTAAATCAAATCCCAGAAAGACTTAAATGTTTGAATATTCAATTGAATTTCTCAATGTTTAATTTTATTACAAATCAATTACATTTTATAATTATACTTTGTATATATGTAATATGTTTATGTAAACAGCTAAATTTATTTTATTGATGGAAACATTGGATTTTGGGTTTCTTGATCACTATCCTCATCTGAACTATAGTTCTCTTTCTCCTAATAATTATTAAATCTGTTAAATTTTCTTTATTTTTGAGTAATTTTGAAAATTTATAAAAAAAACATACAAATCACATACAAAAAGGTAAAAATGTTTTAGATGTAAAATTCTGTTTTCCTTTAATAACTTTAGAATATCCAAATCCATTTGAAAATGATAAAATCTAAATTACCTCATAGAAATAAGGTTCTTTGATTTTTGTCAATCTTAAAACCAAATTTCTCATTAGATCTCCTGTTGGCTTTAATTCCTAAATAAATTCATCTAAATTTCAATGATTTTGTTCTTCTTAGATGATAATTACATATTTTAGATGCTTATCAGGTTTATAAGAGAAATATAACAGACAACCAACCTTTTGCTTTCATAAGATTTGTAAGGCAAATCCTATATAATTTCCAAGGCTAGCATAGGAGTTAAATTTTCCTAAGCCTTACATAGATATAAAAGAATATGTATGACTTAGGAAAGAACCTAGTAATAGTGTATATTTTTTTATCTTTGTGACGTAACAAAAATCGAAGGATGAGAGGGAGGTGGGAAAGGAAACCCCTAAAAAAGAGATGGATTTTTGTTACGTCACAAAGATAAAAAGTTAGACAGTATTACTAGGTTCCTTAGGAAACTCTGACTCCTTGGCTAGCCTAAGAATTTAAATAGGATTTGGCCCATTGTAAACATAAAGTAATTGAAATTTGTCTGATTTTGTGCTAAGGCACTCTTCTAATTCTTTACTACCTAAATTACATTCCTGACATAGTAGCATTACCTTAGATGAAGAAGAACTAACTCTAGAGCTGCTTTCCTCTTCCGGTACTGGTGCTAATCTATTTAGGAAAAAATATATTAATAAAGGAAGAATAAAAACAGAAGTAGACATACTAATAAACAATCACTACTAATTATAGATGAATTAAAAATAATTGATCTATAAAATTTTCTAGAATACCCTACGAGTAACTGTTTCCTAAGACTTACATAGCCCTTAATATCTATGTAATGCATGAATTTATAGTTCTTTTAGTCTAATATAAATTTGAAAAGCCTGATAAAATATGTGTAATTCATATTTTGTTTGTGAGTTAACCTTTAATATATTAACAAAGATAGATAGTTATTTTTTTGTGGCAATTGATAGATAGAAATTTAAATAAATAGATACATAATTTGGATAGTGTACTTATCTTCAAAAATATAGTTTGAACTACAAATATTAATTAAACTTATTTATAAAATACATTAACTATTGACTAACCTTTTTACATGTCGGTTATGGTTAACACTTTTCCATAAGCTTGAAGAAAACACCCATCTTAACATATAAGGTTTTAATTTTGTTATCGAACATCCACTTATTTCTTTTGTGTGTGAAGGGGTGTAGTATCTCACGAGAGGATGTAGGTACCCTTTTCTAAAAAAATTATGATTCTTCTCAGTTACTTTTATATTAGGATAAAATATTTAGAGACGAATTCTTAAAAAATTATTTGCCTCACTAAAATCAGTGAGGCTCGATAAAAATGTAGAGGGGATAATTTTACCTCACTAGAATTTTAGTTAGGCAAACTGATTTTAGTGAGGCAAATTTTTTTCTGAGAATTCACCTCAGTTGTCCGTCTTTCTGTTAGTCCAACATCTAAATTAAATATGTTGTAGCTTTATTTTTCCTTACCTTAACATTTTTATTTTCTCTCCTTTATACGTATCTTTTATTAATTTGCTTTGACCCTTTAAAAACTTTCTCTCCCTCTCTCTCCCTTCTATTGTATTACCCTCTCCCTCAATTTACTTTTTCTCTCCCTCAAATTACTTTTTTCTGCCTTGTAACAACCATGTATTACAAATCAACTATTTCATGCCAATTCAAAGTGATTTTGAGTAGCAAAGCTTCTCTGCATCCAACTGAAATTTATTTTTACAAAGAGTCTATTTGATTTGGCCTAACCCGCCTTTTTATATTGTACAAACTTTATCTAATTGTCATATTTGTATATGGTACTGAATATGTGGTATCCGCCTAGGTTAAATGGCAGACACCCGAGTTCAAATGACTATGGCAGTGCGAACAGACGTGGACACATATATTATAGAGAAGCTACGCTTCTCTAGCAATCACTAAATAACAAACAGAGTCTATTCAGATGTTCCTTTATTCAGGGTCTAAGGTTTACTAAAGTTATATACAACAAACAATAAATACACAGATTGGAATAAGTAATCATAAACAGAATCAATATAAATACATACACAATAATCAGTTTGGGCAATAATGATCCCCCATCCCTGGAAAGGGTGGGGGAATTGAACAATACAGCTTAACCATAATAAGGCTGTCAAAATCTATCATTAATTCTAAGGCATAGGGAGGGGTCGGCTGACCCCTTCCCCAGTACTCGGGGGAGGGCCCTCGGCCCTTCTCCGAACCAAGGTCAGGGTTGCCATAGAACATGGCTCACGGCTGCCGAATACCACAAATAGATGAAACCCAAGCATTTCTTTATATCCTTTCATTCTTATATTCTTTTGATGTCACGAGCCTGACATAGCTACAGTCGCTACCATTTTTTGCTATAACTCTATCATAAGAAATACAGTTTAAGAAAGGTTAGATCAATATATAATAATCTTTGTCTGGAGCTAAAGATCTCTAAAATGTTTGGTCCGAATGGGTAATTCTTTTCAGGGTAGGGTTATATATTTCTTGGGTGGTTTTACGCTATTTTTCTGACATATCAGTCCTCCTCTAGAAGATAGTGGCGTAGAAATATGTACCTAATCTTACTCTAAGAAAAAATTCAACATTAAAAGGTTTCAGCTGCGTTACTTTGGACATGATAATTCTTGTTCTGTCTATAATCGTTTGTAATTCCGTCATATTTATTACCCCGCACGTTCTAACCTTAACAACCCGCTGGAAAAGTAATAAATTCGGAACTTGTTTGGTTCCCTTTACATCAACATAGCATTGGTAATTGTTGGATAAAAACCCACAAAGAAATAGTTAACTGTATTAAAATTTGACAACCTCTAGTAAATTAACTATATACAACAGATTGTGGGATAAAAAGCCAAATAGAAATAGCTAACCAAATTATCAAAATAACAACCCGCTGGAAAAGTAATAAATTTGGAACTTGTTTGGTTCCCTTTACATCAACATAGCATTGTAATTGTGGGATAAAATCCCACAAAGAAATAGTGAACTGTAACAAAATTATCAATCTCTAATACAAAATTATATGGTTCTTTTTCATCAAATACTTTTTATTGGATAAAAAGTTCATAAAGAAATAGCTGACCAAATTAACAAAATAACACTCTCTATGAATATATAAAACATTCGGAACTTGTTTGGTTCCCTTTACAACAACAGAGCATTGGTAATTGTTGGATAAAAGCCCACAAAAAAATAGCTTACTGTATTAAAATCTAACAACCTCTATTAATTTAACTATATACATCAACAGATTGTAGGATAAAAAGTCCAAATTATAAATATTTAACTAAAGTATTAAAATGACAATCACTAAGAATAAAAAAGTCATAAATTTGGAACTTGTTTGGTTGGTTCCCTTTAGTAATTGTTGGATAAAAGCTCACAAAGAAATAGCTTACTGTAGTAAATTTTGTTAATCTCCAAGACAAAATAATTTGATCCCCTTTAGATTAGATCAATAGTTCATTGTTGGATAAAAAGCCATTAAAGAAATAGCTAACAAAAGTATGAAAATAAAAATAGCTATAAATAAAAAAGTCTTACATTTTGTTGGTTGGTTCCCTTTAAAAAAATTGCTTATTGTTGCTCAATGAAATGGCCTTGATGAGTTGATTCAGAAACTTTTGTCCTTTTCAAAATATCTCATTCCTTTCCTTAGTAATGACTCAAAAACCTCTAGTGGGTTAGCCGATACTCCAAAAAAAAAAAATGGTTGATTTTTTAGTCATTTCTAAGGCTAGGAATGACATATTTTGAAACAGACAAAAGTACCTGATTCTACTCATCAAGGCCATTTCAGGGAGCACCATGAAGCCATAGTTCTGATTCAATAATTTTTTTACTCCCATTCTCAAATAGCTTTACAATTAAATGTGTTGTTGCCTGTGGTTTTTTGATTAAGATATATTTTACATCATCCAGAGGTGTATTATACTTATAAGAATCATGTTAACGTTCCCGATATGGTCTCACATAAAAATGTCCAAAATCAACCCACAATTATTTAGATAATTTTAAAAATTCACTGCGACAATTTTTGTTGGGTTTTGTCCTACAATTTATATTTTTTCCTCGCAAAGAATTCATGTTATTCATAATTGGAACATGTACGGTATTGGCATAAACCTAAGTGAACTTAAATTCTTTTACACATATTGGAGTTTTTGTAAACTGGAGATTTTTAATATAAACACTTAGAAAAGCTAATTTGCTGATAAGTTTTGTCAATATTCACGAATCATGTTGTTTTTCACTAGAAAATAAATTTAGTTTTGAAGGTAAAGCCATAGGTGTAACTAAATTAAATATACATATAATTAAGTTTTTATGAAATATATATGCTAAATAAAATTATTCCATGTTTGTAGAAACCCCAATGTTTAAAAAAACTCTGTAGTGATTTTTCTTTGATCTTTTGGAGTAAAAAGACTAAATAGACAAAAATATGGTTATTGGAACGTTTTGGAATTTTAAGTTGATTTAAATAGTTAACATGTCGTAGGTCAAATTGGATTTTTCAAAAGTTAACTATGATAAAAAAATAAGATTAACCCTTAAAAGTTGGACCCTATTGCGCACCCAAATATCTCAGCTCCTATTAGAGATAGTGGGCTAAAACAATTTGTGCATGTCCCCTGTATGATTTCCGAAGAATTTCCAACTATAACTGAAACAAAGTCATATTTCACTTCCTTCACCCTTTTATTTAACAACCTTTGTTTTTAGATCCCTATTTACTTCAAACTTTTAAACTGCTCTAATTTTCTTATTCTTGATTAAAAAAAATTTCAGAAAATGTTTATCTTTATGTAAATTGTATACAAGAAATCTCGAAATAAAATATTTGGCAGTGTTTAAAGCCCACTCCAATCGTTAAGGGTTAAAGTTACCCTTAAAACATTTTAACTTTATATCGACATAAGCATGTAGTCATTAATTCATCAAAAGTATCTTTATAACAATAAAATGTAAGCTTTTTTGCTAGATATTAATGTTCTTTAGTAGTAGTTTTTTTCGTCCCAGAAAGCTATCATGCAGACTCCAATTGCAATTAATAAATTTAGAAGTAAATTGAAAATTAGAGGAAGAGATAGTTATTTTTCTTATACCTGCGGGGTGCTTTAACCATTTTTGTACCTATAGTTTTTTTTTAACTATGGGAGGAGACACAGTACCCATTAGCCAGGGCTAAAGTAAAAACCAAAACGAAAAACTATACCCCAGTATTTTAAATTCTTCAAAATTTGCTCGACAAGACATTTTAGACGTAACCCAAAATACATTTCACCTCGTCGTCTTCCTGTGACGTCATTTTCTCCATCTCTTTTTTAGGGATTTTCTTTCCCACTTCTCCTCTCATCTCCCTCATTTTATGACGTCACAGGAAGACGATGTGGTGCAAAAGTTATGTATTTTGGGCTTCGTTGACATTTTAAAGGAATATGCTCAACTTTCTTCTGCAAAGAGCAGAGCGTAAATAAAATGTCCTTACCCTAAATCTCTGAGGTCCTGTTGGTTAAAACCTGACAACCTCATTACATTCAAAGCCTGCAAAGATAAACAAAGAGTGATAATAAGAGAGAAAGGACAATTAATAATTAATGAATCATGAAACTTAATCTAGTTTCTGGCTTTAGTAGTAATAAAAAAAAAACTGATGGCAACTCATTTTTATTTGCCCCAAGATGCCGAAGGAACGGGCTAAAAAAACTGGTTTTATGCCTATGATTGTACATTTTTATATTAGTAGAAAACTGGATATAATCAATACGATGCTTTACATATTTTTTTAGTATGGCTGAGAACCAGTTCTAATTCACCGTTTCGAAGCGATGCTGGAAAAATGTGATGCTACCTCAATTTTTTGTTTCGGTTTCCAACACTTGACAGCCTCTCCCAAAAGCTCACATGCAACTCTGAAAGATTCAGGAAGAAAGGGGGCATTGAATGTTTATGACACTAATTTTCTTATTCGTTGGCTTAACAATCTTGGGGACTTTTATTGAATTATGATTGGTTCGTTCATTTAGTTTAGTTTAGAATTTGTGTATCATCTTTGTGGATGTACATCAATTCAACGGCCATTGTCTTATCCATTTAGATCCCTGTAAAATTAAACACGGAACGGAGGATCAGATCCTAAGAAAGGATGAATCAACAAACTAAAGATAATTATGAGGATGGTGACTTTAAAGAATGATATCATACAATACAAATTACCAATGATAGGCCAGTATATATTTTACCATTGGTCAATGTATAATGGCCTATGATTTGTATTGTATGACGTGATTTTTTTTATAGGCACTATAAACTGCTTCGGTAACGAGAGAGAGAGTAATATAGCTTATTATAAAATAGCAAGATTGCAGTACACAAGACAAACATGCTATTAGGATAGATTCACTATTGAAAAGATGTAAGGTAAAATTGTATTGGAAAGAAAAATTTCAGGTTATACTAAGACGACCTTTAAGTCATTCGTCAGAAATAATATAATTATATCCAGGTTTAATAGTTGTAGCTGGTCAGGGGCTGCTATTCAGACAATTAATTCCATTTGTTTTATATTGTAGTTGAAAGGGAAGTGGGTAAGAAGGGGGAGAAAAAGAGGAAGGTGGTTGAGAGGATTTTCATTTAGAATTGTTTGTCATAATCACATTTCCTCTTCCTTGGTAGCTAGTAGCTATTATACAACCCTTAGACATCTAACAGTCAGCGAGATCTTTTGGTACATACAGACAAACAAACATACATTCTATAGAGGATTGTTAATACCTGTATTTACCAGCTAAAACATCCTTTTCAGAATCATATAGAATATCATCCAGTAAAGGAATTATATCTCCCCCTGTATATATTTAAAAAAGATTTGATAAAAACTAATTATTGGTCAGCTGAACTTAAGTTGCCGATTGTGTACACAGTTTCCTCATCTTATCCTAATAATTACTACTAGCTAAAAAACTTCAAAACTTCAAAAAAATTTTGATCTTTTTGAAAGTTTGATTTTTTAAATTTTGATTTTTTCTGGAAGTTTGAAGCTTTTTTTTTAGCTAGTAGTAAATATTGAGATAGGATGAGGAAACACCGAGGAAACTATGTACACAATCGGCAACTCAAATTCAGTTGACCTAACTATTATTTCCAATAGTAGCGTAGCAAATAAAAACTAACAAACATACAAATAATTCATTATGATAATCGTGGTTCAGTTTTTAAATCTTAATATAAAAGATACCGGATTTCTATATATCTGTCTGTCTGTCAGTCTTTGTGTTGCAAAGGATCTCGCAAGCAAGCCACTGAACTGATAAAGTTCTCCTTTTCAGTAAAGCTTTTTAAAGGTCCATGAAATGTGCATAACTATTTTGTGGTATGGTACCTCCATTCTACCAAGATAAATCGCCCCTAGAAAATATACCTAACCTCCAAATTTTTTTTATTCTTTTTAAAAGTAAAACTTGAAAGAGAGATGCAGGCTTTATCCTCCTTCCTTTCATTTGAGTGCCTCTAGGGGCGTAGCCACCAGTATAAATCAATAAATTCAACAACATAATATAACGGCTACCAAAGTATATAGTTAGACAAATAGTTTTAATTAATTCTAACATAAACCTAGTAATAAAAGTGTCTGACTCTGATTATGACGCCAAAAAAATTAACCAATGAGAGGCCGCTATAAATTTTACCATTGTTCAATTACAGTGTATACTGGCCTTTCATTGGCTATTTTTTTACGTCATAATCAGAGTCAGACACTTTTACTAGGTTCTTCTAACATGTGTTGACCTCTAACGACAGCTGAAAATCACGTATAGGTTTCGTGATAATTTCGTTATTGGTATAAGCTGATACCTGATAGAAAGGAAAGTGTCCTCCTGGTAGTGAGTTCTATCTCCATACTAACTTTATCTTCTTTTCTAAAATTAAATCCTTAGAATAAAGTAACAAGATCTTTATATGTCTGTCTGTCTGTTTGTAACGAAGGATCTGGCTAACTGCTGAACCGATATGGTTCTCCTTGACAGGGTAGCTTCTCATAGGTCTTTGAAAGGTTTAGACTATTTTGGGGGAGTGTACCACCACCCTCTCAAGAGAAATCGTTCCCCAAAAATTTGTATTCGTCCCAAAAAAAGTTTTATTTTTTTTAATTTAAAATAAATATGGGTTATCAAATTCAACTCCACCCTCCTCAAGTGCCCTTAGTGGCCTCTACGGAGCGCAGCCACAAGAATGAAATAAACATAGGTGACAGAAAAGTTTAAATAAATCCATTGATGTACGGACAAAGTTAATTATACAGCTAATGCTCAGTTGTCATTAGAAAGAGAGGAGGAAAACAGGGGAAAGAAGGATCTACGAAAGCATCTTTATAAAGCATGTACAATGTAAATGTCTTTTGCAGAATAACCGACAGACCAGCGGACCAAGTTAGTGGTATACAAGTTGCTCATTGGATAGAATCTTCACAAAAAAATTATCCCCATATCTTTAATACCAGCTAAGAAAATTACAAATTATCCATAGCCTTGCGGACTAACAAAAAAGACAGACAATTTTCATTATAGAGTAGCTTCGCTACTAAAAAAGAACTAAAACCAAGATAAAGAAGAGAAAATAGGCTGTTAAATACACTAGTCCCCAAAGTTTTAAAATAACGTTTTCTTATTCGTTGGCTTAACAACATTGGGGACCATAGTGAATTTTGATTGGTTAATTCATTAGATTGAGAATTCAAACATTTCAACGACTAATTTTATCTACAGAGGGGATAATTTTGTGTATTATTATTGAGGATGTACATCAATATATCTGCTATTGTCTTTCCCTTTAGATCCCTGACTAGAACTTAATACCTCATTGTCCATGGTTTCATTGGGAGACACTTTGATATCACATTATTTATCTTTTGCAACCTAAAATAAAGTATTTGAAGTATTTCGATGAAAACATAATTTTTTTCCAATCACAGATTTATATTCAATTATCTTCAGGAGGCTAAAAACGGTTTTGTATTGAAACCACAAAACCTAAATGCAATTATTTAATTAATCAAAGATTAAATTTTAAAAAAATATTGTCTGATTAATTTCTAGCCCTTTCAGAGGTGTCTTACACTGTGGGACT
The DNA here is from genome assembly GCF_053477335.1 of Acartia tonsa. Lineage (NCBI taxonomy): Eukaryota > Metazoa > Arthropoda > Copepoda > Calanoida > Acartiidae > Acartia > Acartia tonsa. The sequence goes on from NC_137272.1 coordinate 3,029,775, forward strand.
CTTCTAAATCTTCTTTTAATTCATTTTTAGTCCAGATGTAATATAAAACTGCCGATTTAAAATTTTTATTGTCAGGGCGGTAAAGTTACTAAGGAGAAAAAAATGCAAATTTTAGAGTAGCATCTCTACAAAAAAAAATAGTAGTTACCTTTTCTTTCCTGAATCAGCTGACAGCAAATTCTTTTTTTCTTCTTCTGTCAGGCACATCTTAATTATAATCATCTTGGTAGATTATTGAAACGGTGGAAAGTGCCATGTGTGACGTCATAAAAATATGTCTAAAAAGGAGGAATGAGAGGAGAAGAATGAGAGGAAACCCTAAAAAAGACATTAGACAATGGATAATATATATTTATGACGTCACACCTGACACTTTCCAGTGATTCTTTAATAATGATTATGTTAACATATGTATAGATAGATTAAAGATTAATAAATATATATTACCAGCTTCAAAAAGTTGCGGTATTATCGTCTTTGGATTTTTGTTCAATTTTAAAACTTTTTCTACAATTCTAACATGCTATCAAAATTAATAAAAAGATCTAGCCTTTACAAACGGAAGAACGTACATAGCCTAATAAAAGTAAACTTCGCTTTTTTAAAATTAGGTTAAATATGTCAAAATTATTATTGTACCTGTAAGAGAAGTATGGGTTCGCCTCCAGAAACAAAATTCAAGAATGCTAATGTTAGATTCTGAAGAAAAAAAACAAATTGTATCCATCTGGAAATTTTAAGGGAAATGTGATTTTCTCTGCTCCCATGAAAGATAGACTTTAGAAACTTATTGTCAGAACTCCCATTATTATGGAGCATAATTAAGTGAGATGTAGACAGACTTACATAAGTTAATGATAGAGTAGATTCAATTTTTAATTCAAAATACACAGTTTTTTAAGTATTTATTTATATTTATATTGTATTTATTTATTTATATTTATTATAAAACAACCTTAGCGGTTTTAGCCACTTTTGGCTTTTCAAAACTGATTTCCACATTGATGTTTGTGGTCCAATTTTCAAATTTTTTTGGGGTAATATCATTCAATTAAATTTTATGTTGAAATTTTTATTTTTTGTATATATTTTTGGTCTAATTCGTTCTACTTATCTGCATCTATCTATCTATCTATCTATCTATGTACCTTTATTTGCAACGCAGTATCTCCATGTTGATAAGATTTGAAAATGGTTGACCATGGTTCAAATGGTTGGGTTACCGTAAGTAAACTCCGTTGTTTTCTATCAATAATAACAAGGATGACAATGTCTGCAAACGAAAAGGAGGGAGGGGGCATTCGACTGTAGATTACACTTAAACCAGGGACGTCCAAGCTTTTTTTTTTGGAGGGGGGTTAAATTTTTTTTAAGGGGTGGGTAATTCGTTTTTTGGGTGCGTAAAATGGCGCGGGAAGCGCACCCAAATTTTTTTCCCCCCCAACAAAATTTTTACCCAGGGGGTAAAATTTGCTTGGGGCGGGGGGGGGAATTCCCCCCATAAAATCTGTAGCCAGGGGTAAATTTTGTTTACCCCCCCCCAAAAAAAAATTTACCCCCGGGGTAAAATTTTTTTTGGGGGGAATTTAAATTATATTAGATATTTAGTATTAAAAATGCGCACAAAGCGCGCAAAAAAATTTTGTGTTAGATATTTTTATTTGGGGGGGGGGGGGGGTATTTACCCCCACAAATTTGTTTGGGGGGGGGGTAAATACCCCCTCCTAAATGGTTTGGGGTGCCTAAGGCACCCCCCGGGTAGGGGTAAATTTTAAATGGGGGGGGGGGTAATCCCCACTTTACCCCTCCCCCCCTTGGACGTCTATGACTGAAACTCATAGTTTTATAACCATGTTATCTTTAAAACGATGATTACTGATATTGAATTTTGATTGGTTAGTTCTAAATAAGATGTCCAAATTTTTCAACCAATCATTTAGCTATAAAAATAATTATCAGAATTATCATTATTTGAGATATACAATAACAATGTATCATCAATAGTCTTATCCATTCGGATCCTGACAAAAAACAAGCTCAACCAATTAGATAAAATAGCAAACATTATACATTGACAGATATTAAAAGTATAAAGAGAATGAATCTTTTTAGAAGTGATTTACTTTCATTTAAGATTTGATTATATTGAAGCTTCGCCTACAACATTATATTCTATCGAATAAATATAATACGATAAAACTTAAAGAAGCAGCTTATAGTGCCTAATGAAAAATGACCTCATACAATACAAATAACCAATGACATTTCAGTAGTATATGTATATTATAATTGACCAATTGTAAAATGTATTCTGGCTTATCATTGGTCATTTGTAATGTTTGACCTCATTTTGTATTAGGCACTATAAGCTGTTTCAAACTTAAAACACTAAAACATTTGTACGATTATTATAAAAAAAAATTACATAAAAGGTTTAAAAACAATAGGACGACTGTACCATGACGAAAGTCACTATGTACCCATCCTAAATGTCGAAAATAGTCGCTTTACCTAAAGAAAGCCTCTTCCATTTATTTCAAAGTATATGAAAACACTACCTTGCATTTACTAAATACATCTGAAATGTTTTATCTGACAATATGATTAATAAAATATGCAGCCTCAGCCAGTGCAGTTGGGGCAATAACGTAGTTTAGTATATAAAAGAGAGGATAATAAATAAAATCTATAAATATAAACAGACAGCTACCTGGATCTACCTCTTGGGAACCTTTTTCGTCTGCTAGTAAATTTTGTTCTGCTCTTTTGTAGTGACTTGGCTGTGTTAATATTCACAAAGCTATTGGTTGATATTCAAAGACCTAATTGGAAGTCGGCATAAGGTCCACGGGATGGGGACATATAGTTATATAACCCCTTTTTCCTCTATTGTGTTACTCTAATGGATAATATAAGATTAGTCTCCTAAAGTTTTAATTCACAAATCACATTTATATTGTTATTAGGTTCTATTATTATAAAGGGATAAGACAATGAGCGACTAATTGATGTACACCCCTAATGATGTTACACAAAATATGTAGATTAAAATTAGTAATTGAAACGTTTGAACACTCATCTTGATGAATTTCAATTGAATAATAATCTGCTATCTAAGGATATATTCATTCTTGTCTTTTTTTGAATCAATCTCTTTTAACAACTTAGAAATACCCAGGGAAGAAGGGGACATTGGGCTGTTTATTACACTAGTCCCCAAAGTTTTATAATAACCTTTTATTCGTGTTTTCAACATCTTTGGGGTCTTTTATTAAATTTTGATTGTTTTTTTATTAAGCCACGTGTCCAAACGTTTCAATCACAATTGGGTTAATTTTGTGTATCAGTATTGGGGATGTACACAAATTTTTCGGCTATTGTCTTATCTTTGCATCCCTGGAAATACCTTTGTTATGAAAGAATTTCAGAGCTAGAAAAAAAGACAAAATATTATTCAAAATAAGAGTATAACAAGAATAGTTATGAACAAAAGCTAGAAAACAGTAAGCTTTATACACAGAAATAATATAGAAATTTATGTCAAATTTTTAGTAGATATAATGTTTCATAAGGGAAGGAGGAGACATTGGGCCTAGTCTTCAAAGTTTTATAGAAAAGTTTTCTTGTTCGTTGGCTTCACAACCTTGGGTACTTTTATTCAATTTTCATTAAGTTGAGTACCCAACAGTTTCAACCACTAATTGTAGTCTACAGAAGGGGCAATTTTGAGTATCATCATTGGGGATGTACATCAACTTTTCGGCAATTGCCTTGTCCCTTTAGATCCATGATGTTCCATAATTTTCCTGTTAAATTGTAATTGAATGACAGACGTACGGACATAGCATAATTGTAGAGTAGCTGCGCTATCAAAAATAAATCATTTATCACCGCTTATTATAGAAAATATTGCATAAATATATCATTTGTAGCATGGGAAAAATATTTATCCTATAATTCACGCCTCACGGTTAAAGGATTTTTGAGTAGGGCTTATAAACCGTTTAATATCCGCTAGATTAGAACCAGTTATCCTCCCTACTAAAAAAAAACAAGTACAGCATAGTATTATAGACAATTTTCCACGAATAATAAAATATAAATCATGAGATTATTACCAGTTTTTTAAATACGGGCCATCGGCCATCGGGGATAACAAAACTGGGTTTAATCTTATCATATGTATTTTAATATTCACGGAAAGTTGTCTATAATACGATGCGACAAATCTTTATATAAATTGTGTAAGGATATTTGTCTGTCTGTACCGAGTTTTCTCTCTATCTGCTGAACTGATATGGTTCTCCTTTAAATTGTAGCTTTAAATAGGTCCTTGGAAGGTTTATTACTATTTGGAGGTTAATACTAACCTTCCAAGAGATATCGTCCTAGAAAGATGTCGATTATCAAAAAAATTTATTTTTATTTTCAAAACTAAAATCAAAATGGAGGACTCCACCCTCCCACCTCAGATTCTCTGGAGGCCTTTACATACATATATGTAAAGAAGTAAGTTTTTTATTCATTAAGATATCGCTTACCTATGCATATTGAGTTCTTACCTTGGAAACTTTAAACCAACCAATCAAATTAAATATTAAATAAAGTATCTAACGTATTTGTAATTATAAAACTTTGGGCTTTAGTCTAATTTACAGTCTAATTCTAATAAAATAAAAGAAAATACAATAAATATACCCTCTCTCTCTGACAACACAGGTAATGATGGAAATATTCAAAGGGGTGTTTCATAAAAAAATAATAAATGCAGAGAGAGAGAGGGAACAATGGGCTGTTTATTACACTAGTCCCCTAAGTTTTATAACAGCGTTTTCTTATTCGTTGCCTTAACAACTTCAGTGACTTTAAGTGAATTTTGATTGGTTGATTCATAAAGTTGATTGTTCAAACATATAAACCACTAATTTTAATCTATAAAAGGGGTATTTTGTATTTTATCATTGGGGATGTACATCCATCTATCGGCCATTGCCTTGTCCCTTTAGATCTCTGAAATAAATTTAATTCTTTAAATATATGATTCCATTAAATATACACAAATGGCTTCCATTATAGTTTCTACAATTTTTTGTATAAACATGAGGTAAAGTCCCTGAAAAGAAGAGCCCAATTGGTCCGGCGGTTAGCGAGATCTTAAGCATCATAAGGAAAGACAGACGAACAAACACGCATCATTCTTTTTTGTATTACAATTAGTATTAGACAATGGAGCAATCTAAACGACCTAAGTACTTTTTGAGGGAGGTGGCTTTTTTTAGGGGTTACTCTTTTTAAGAGGGCTTTGATACTCCCAGGACATATGATAAGCTACAGGAACTAAAGGAGAACCATATCGGTTCAGCGGTTAGCTAGATACTTCGGTAAAAAACGGACATACGGATAGACAGAGAGACATCAAGTTACTTTTATGTAAGGATTATAACTTTATGAGTCACTCTAACCATCTAAATGTCACATTTGATAAATAATTCAAAGTATAAAATTTTAACTTTAACTGCTTTCTATTTATTGTTTGAAGGGAAAATGTGCTATATGTATGTAAAAATACAAAAAAACAAGGATGACAACATCCACAAAAGCGAAGCTCTGAAACGGTAGGACATTGACACTTGTAGAGTGACAGAACTTAATAAACATAGCATAAATTTCTAAATCTAAACAAAATTTTACAGACATTTGTTGCAAAATTGCGTAAATATAGGATATAGTGAAAGGAAATACTTTTATTTTTAGGATTTGATTATATAGTTGCCTCTTTTATAATACTTTACCTTGTTGTCCTAAGAATCATTATTGAAAAATCAAGTGGATAAGATACAAAAAAAATGTTGTAAAAATGTTAAAAAATCAGCTGGTTTTAAATGAACAATAGAGGCCTCTAGGGGCGTTGCCTATTTTTTACTAAAATATATTAGCACCGCTACAAAAAAACAAAAAAAATTATCAAATATACTTAATAAATAATCTTAATGAAAATCATAAATTATAATAGTTAATAGTTTGCAAAAAAATAAATCAAATGCAGAAATATTAATTATTAACTTCAATTAGCAATAATGGTTAGCAAAGTCATAAAAAAAAGAACTTTCTACTAAACAAATATAAAACTTTATATGATAATGTTATAATAGTCATGGATCTAAATACAATGACCGACAAATTGATGTACATGACATACAAAATTGCCCCTACTGTAGATTAAAATTAATTGTAGAAATGTTTGAACACTTAACTTAATTTACCAACCAATCAATATTTACTGAAGTCCCCAAAGTTGTTCAGGCAACGAATAAGAAAACGTTATTATACAATTTTGGGGATTAGTGTATTAAACAGCCCGTTGTCCCCTCTCTCTGATCAAACCTCAAAAATTTGAATCTATTTGAACAATAAATAATAGAAAAGTAAACCTTTAATTTAAATTCAAATTTCAATAATAGAGTGTCTATTCACCAGGCACTAAGACATAAGTAAGTTTAACTTGTTTTAAAAAAAGTTCTTGCTTTAAGGAACAAGCGGCTGTGCCCCTAACACCCAGGGGCTCTAGAGGGGACTATGAGAAGCTTAACTAAAAATGAGAACATCTAGGATAGCGAAGGGCAGAAAAATAGCCTAAAACCATCCCAACTTTAAACTCTTAAACTAAAATAACTTAAACCTTACATGGACTCATGTGAAGCTTCTCTAAGATAAAGAAAATTCGGTAGAACAGACATAAAAAAAACATCAATACTATGATAACTTTAAAAGTGATGTAAAAAAATCAAATATTCCCAAAGACGTTCTCTTATTCGATTCTTAAAAAACTATTGAGTGTTTTACTACATTTTTATGGGTCTTACAAACTAGTAGTGTTTAAGCTTTTTTACCAATAATAATGATTATAATTGGGGGTGTAAATTAGTTTATCGTCCATTGTCTTATCCCTTCTTCCTTTCAACAAAGAATTATGCCGATCTATAGAGAATATTCGCTGATAATTCCAAGATTATTTGATCATTAAACCCTAGCTAAATAACTATACATAGAAAAACAAGTATGAAAACATGATAGACAAACGAACATTAACACTTGAGTGTCAGAACTGTATAAGTAGAATATACATGTATAAGTCGAAACAAAATTGTAAGTAAATGTTGCAAAACTAAATAAAAAAAGTACTGTTTAAGGACGTACTTATATTTTTAGGACTTGATTATAGATATGCTTCGCTTTTATCATTGTACCTTGTTATAATAGGAATTAATATTACAAAAATCAGATGAATAGGATAATTATATTACATAAAAGGTTGTTGTCAAAAAGGTAAAAAAAACATGGACGTACGGACTTTCTGGTAACGCTTATATATTTGCTACGCTTTCTAAATCGTACCTAAATGTTAAAGTACTCTACATGCAAGGTTTGAGATCGATAGGACAATTCTAAATTAACAAAAAGAGCCAACTGTCCACAGTGGTCCTCAAGGCAAAAAAAGTTTGACAAAACCCACCAGAAAAACAGACTATATGGCCATCATATATACCCATTGGGGGGCCAGGAACTGATTTTCTTAAAATCATAGCTGTTCCTTCTTGGGATTTATTCCATTTTAAAGATAATAGACCGAATTCCTTAAAAAAATAAGGTTGTTTGTCACTATTTTTGTTGCTATGGTTTCATAATAGAAAAAATCCTTATAAACCCTGAAAATCTGGCTCGGGTAGATCACAAAAAGTCATGACCTACCATTTCCCCCCATTGGCGGAAAAGTTAGAGCACCTCAAAGTTTTTTTAACCATGCCCTGGTGTATTGGCCCCAGAGGGCCTCCCAGAGGAGCTAGCAGAAATCTAAAGGTACCAATAGAACCACAATGGCTGGCTCTAACTATGATTTAAAGTTGCCGGAGACGCTGGCCGGCCTCCTTCCTGCCTTTAAGTGGCGGCAAAATTAGCGCATCCCAAAAATGGCCATTTTTTGGCATGTTTTTTGAGCATAGCGCGGCGTGTGTGCAGGGCGCAGCCACGTGTATTCCAACTTTTTTGTAGGCCATCCCAAGCCGGTTCAGCAGATGTGCGGCCGGAGGCGGTCGGCCCAGCCGTTTGGCCGACAGCGGCCGTAAAAGGTTGCAAAAATTGTTAAAAATCAACGTTTTTGCGGATTTTTGGTGGGCCAGTGCGGCCAAAACTATCTAACCGTCTAAACACACTGTTTTTGGCGGATATGTGTCCTGAACTGGTCGGCCAAATGGCCTGGCTGCACCGGCCCACCAAAGATCTGCAAAAACGTCAATTTTTGACGATTTTTGCAACCTTTGACGGCCGCTGTCGGCCAAACGGCTGGGCCGACCGCCTCCGGCCGCACATCTGCTGAACCGGCTTGGGAAGGCCTACAAAAAAGTTGGAATACACGTGGCTGCGCCCTGCACACACGCTGCCCTACACCCAAAAAACACATCAAAAAATGGTCATTTTTGGGATGCGCTAATTTTGCCGCCACTTAAAGGCAGGAAGGAGGCCGGCCAGCGTCTCCGGCAACTTTAAATCATAGTTAGAGCCAGCCATTGTGGTTCTATTGGTACCTTTAGATTTCTGCTAGCTCCTCTGGGAGGCCCTCTGGGTCCAATACACCAGGGCATGGTTAAAAAAACTTTGAGGTGCTCTAACTTTTCCGCCAATGGGGGGAAAATGGTAGGTCATGACTTTTTGTGATCTACCCGAGCCAGATTTTTAGGGTTTATAAGGATTTTTTCTATTATGAAACCATAGCAACAAAAATAGTGACAAACAACCTTATTTTTTTAAGGAATTCGGTCTATTATCTTTATTTTTGCCTTGAGGACCACTGTGTGTCAGTGACGGACGGACAGACCGTAATTATAGAAAAACTTCGCTTTTAATAACAATACATAAATAAATAAACATCGATCTATATCGCAGGGCAATTGGAAGTAAATAATAGAAATATGGTAATAGCGTCCAATTTGAGTAAATTCCGATATAATAAACTTTTGATGTTCATTCAATGTAACAAAGAATTGAAAAAAAGGCATATAGTTCAATAAGCCATTATTTAAAGCTTTGTGCAGTCAACTGATACATACAGTATAGATGCATATACAGATAACTACCTGTCCCACTTTTCCAAGAGCATTTTTCGTCTGCTAGCAAATTGTTTTCTGCTCATTGGCTGTGTTGATATTTCCGACACCATTGGTTGATTTTAAAAGATCCAATTGAGGTCCCATGGATGGAGACATACAGTTATTTAACCCCTTCCCCCTCTATTGTTTTAATCTTATGTAGAGTCATAAAAAGATTTATCTAAAAATGAAATAATAACGCCAAAAATATTATTAGTAGTTTTTTCTATCTAAATAAATTTTTAGTTCTAGCTTCTAAGGAAAGAAAGGCTGGAATTTTGAAATAGGCTAAAACCATCTGAAGACTTAAGTTTAAGAATTTGAAATTAAATAAAGCTTCCTATAAATGAAATAACTCAATCTGTGCAACGGTCAGCGAAATCTTAACAGACTAATATATAGAAAAAAACTTACTACTTTATATAAAACTAGCGACTCCGACTATAGCTTGGGGATACAGAATGGACAGAAAAATAGCCTAAAACCATTCCATGGCCTAATTGAAGCTAACCCCAAAAAATCCTGTTTTTATATCAATTTCTTGGCTTCATTGCATGGTCGTAATTCTATGATAATATAGATTATGTGAGAAATAATTTGGGGCCTATTTGCCGAACTCGGGCCTTCTATAGGGTGCGACAACATTTCATTTAACATTTAAATATTGGTACAAAAATCTTTAATTACAAATTATGTCATCAACCCATCCATTAGATATATTAGGTTGTTTGAAAAAAACCGTGTGTTTTGATGTATATCTAAATAGAGATTTTTTTTAAAAATGGTCTTTTGATTGATTTTTGATTACTTAACTTTTCATCCTTATCTTGTTTAATTGTCATTCAAACTAAACTTAGGTATAACATGAATTAGCAAAAACATATTTACTGCTTTACTTTAACATGGTTGGATCTTTAATCATCTAAAAAGCAAATTATTTTCTTATTCTATTCAAGTATTACTATCATATTTTATCCCTTTAGGGTTGGGGGTTGAAAAAAGAAAAATTGTTATTGGAACTATTGTTGCTTGACCATTGTTTAATCTCGCATCGTGTGTGGGAATCGTATTAACCATTATCATCATATACTAATATACAAAACGGTGTCACTACATTATAACCAAAACTATCCCCCTCCCCCCTAAAACATTTTTAAGCGTTTTGTTATTATAGTTACATCTCTTTCAATAAGGAAAGGTTTTAGTTCATTGTTGGTATTATAACGCTGAAAAAAGTATCCGACCCCCTTAATCTTACAATAATGTCACTTACTTTACATAGCAGCTGTAGCAACCACTTTTTATGTCTTTAGTTATAATGCGGAGTTTGGCTAAAATTCAAACCAAGCCCCTGTCCAACAACAGGTATTTCTTTTCTTGAAGCAGCTTACAGTGTGTGATTACAACGGCGCCATTTAATACAGATGACCAATGATAGGCCAGTATACATTTTATCATTGGTCAATATAAATGTATTATTATTATTGGTCATTTGTATTGTATGACGTCATATTTTATTCGGCACTATAAGCTTCTTCCTTTCCTTGCATTAAAAATTGTTAAAGCTTGGCAACCGGTGTTATTGGCGGTTCCGTATGAGCATTATAATTTGTATTTGATATGATTGATTCAGTGAATGGTCGAGAAGAGAATAGCAAAGACAGTGCCGTAGCTACGGGCCATTCAAATTAGCACCCATTAGATCAGGGATATTAAGGGATAAGACAATGCATGATAAAATTGATTAACATCACCAATGATGATAAACAAAAATGCACCTTATTTAGAATTAAAATATTGCTTCAAGAGTTTAGATTCAACTACAAGTTTTTAACTAATGAGAAAATGTATATATAATAGATCTATAGTATAAATGTACATACAGACAACTACCTCGCTTTCTTTTTCAAAGACCTCTTTCGTCTGTTTCTTAATTATATTCTGCTACTTGGCTCTGTTTATTTCAGCGACACCATTGGTTGATTTTCAATGACCCAATAGAAAGGTTGCACAAGGCGGTTGCAATGGGGAGATACAGTTATTTAAACCTTTCTCCCTCTAGTGTTCTACACTAATGCTTATATAATGCTCTGGGTACTCTTTTAATTTTAAGTCCAATGTCCCCTCCCTCCCTGAATTAGTTATACACAATATGAAAACGAAAGGAAGAGGATTGGTTGTTTAGAGAATAAAATAAATAAAACAAGACAAAAACGTCCAAAAGTTCGTAGTAAATATGAAAGTCAGTGTCTTTTCTATAGGTCAATAAAATAAGCACCTTAGGTATGCTCAATAAAGGAAAGAAAAACTAAGGAATACAAATAGCAAAAGTCAGCTAATACTACTAACATGGCTCAGAACCGATTCTAATCTACTGGAAAGACGTTTAAGTAAAAGAAGTCGAGAGAAAGAATGGGAGAGATAGAGAATAAAGATTGATAAGAAAGATGAGATATTAAAAATTATAAAAAATGATAAAATATGAAAGACCAAAACACTTGTAAAATAACATGCTATCAGTGTGTTTTGTAGAGTAGCTTCATTCACTAAAAAAATGAGTAGGACATACTAACACATAATGACACACACACATACACACACACACACACACACACACACACACACACACACACACACACACACACACACACATACACATACAATGGCCAACCAACTATTGAATATTCTATTTCAAATTCCTTAATATCGAATTCTTAAATTCACTACCATTTTAGTGACTATCGAGGACGAGCTAGGTTTTGGGGTATTTTTTAAAGAAACATTCAAACATTTTTGACGCCATAAATAGCTGTAGATATTTTTTTATTTTATTTTAGGAATGTCAGAATTGTCCTATCGATTTAAACTTACAAAATTTGTATTTCAATTTTATAAAATTCCGAGATAAAATGTTTGTGCTTGATAGTAAAATAGAGTATGCAGTAAAGATAAGAAAAGAGATTCTCAAATTTAATTAAACATGAAGACAAAAAATCATATATTAATTTCCTTTTTCTTCAGAGAGAATTTATTTCAATAATAATGTAAAGATAAAATCATATCATTTATTTTACTTAAATATCTAGATGAAATTTTTCAATTATGTAATTGAAATTTTCTCATATTTTTTGGACATAAATTGCAATTTGCAGCGATCTAAAGGGAAAAGACAATGACCGATAAATTGATGTACTTCTCTAAGGATACACAGAATTACACCTTTTTTCTTTAGATTAAAATTCGCGGTCGAAATTTCATTCCTTACTCGTCATGGGGTAATGGCGCAATGGGTAGGGTGTTGGTCTGGTAATCTAAGGGTTCCCGGTTCAAGCCCCGCCACGTGCAAAATTAACTCTGATTAATTGAGCCATACTGATGAGCCCTAAAAGGGCGAAACACTGTGTCTATGGATATTATATAAAGTAGTAAGGATTTTTTTGTCTCTTGCTTAAGCCTTAAGATTTATATAATTACTGAACCGATTGAGTTCTCCGTGTTATGGAAGTTTCACAATACATAGGTCTAGGTATGGTTATATGGATTTTTATTATACAATTCAAGTCTTCGGGTAGATTTAGGCTATTTTTCTGTTATCCCCACCCTTTCTAATTAAAGAGAAGTCTGGATAAAACATATTGTCAATCTCTCAATTGTCTAATTGATTAAAATTCAGTTTGGAAAATATGGAAGGTATAACATTGTTCCTAATCATCCTAGATTCACCATTTTTATAAATCAAGTTGAATGTAAATAGGACAATTCCATCATATAAAAATAAAACAGCTAAAAAAGATTGATGTTTAAAAAAGGCCTTAGGCCAGGAATCTAAAGGGATAAGACAATGACCGATAAATTGATGTACATCCCCAATGAGATAAACACAATTATCTCTTCTGTAAATCACAATTTATGATTGAAACGTTTGTACACTCAACTTAAAGATTCAACCAATCAAAAATCAATAAAAATAAACAAAGTTGCGAAGCCAACAAATAAGAAAACTTTTTTTTTAAATGTTGGACTAGTATAATAAACAGCCCAATGCCTTCTCCCTCCATGCATTTAGGCAATGATTAAAGAAGATTTAAAGAGGGAAAGGATGAATTTATCTTATATTGCCCTATTCCTCTGTCCTTCATATACCACACATAAACTAATAAACTAATTTATAGGATAATATTTAAACTAATATATTTTCAAAGTTGTCCTATCACAACCACATGTTTACACATTATCATAAGACATTAAGACATTAAATTAGTAATAAAATTTAGGAATCTAAAGGTATAAGACAATGACCGATAAATTATTGTATATCCCCAATGATGATACACAAAATTATCTCTTCTGTAGATAGAAATTAGTGTTTGAAACGTTTGGACATTCAACCTAATGAACTAACCAATCAAAATTTATCAAAGTCCCCTAAGTTTTTAAGCCAACGAATAAGAGAACGTTATTATAAAACTTTGGGGACTAGTGTATTAAACAGCTACTCTTCAGAGAAATAGATACTTGTCTTGTAGTGGTTTTAGGCTATTCTCTTGGTAGGTAAAACATCCTAACCACCCCCCCCCCCCCAAAGAAAAAATTCAACCCTACAATTGTTTGTTAAATAAAAACAAATTTGGTGCAACTTTCCTTGACTTATCCTTTTATGGAATGAAGCCCCTAGAGGTTATGGGCGAAGTCACTAGCTCGTTATTAAAATTGCATAAGATTTGGTAAGTTATTCTGTAGCGAGATTGATTTAACACCTTTCAAATTATTTAAACTAATATACTTTCAAATTATTGAGTGTAAAATGACCCATCACATTCATATTTCCAAAGTCCGGTTCTTAAAAAAATATTGAAAAACAGTTATGCATTACTTTCGATTATTTTTAGCAGCTTCGCGCATTGTGATTCATCAGAGAAGTAAAGACCTCCTACCCCTCCTTGACAATAAATGTAATTTTAAAATACGGGTGTGAGGGGTGGGGGGTTGGGGTATTTTTACTATTGATAGTACAAGACATAATTAAAAACATGAAAAAAAATGTTCACATTCTACAAGGCAATAAGTGACACTTACTTAAATATTGCTTGAAATAAAAAAAAATACAATATTATTAAAAAAGGACAAAGATGGAAAAAAATGTTTAAGAATGATCATTAGTAGATAAATACAAATAAGAATGATTCGTGTGAACATATACAAAAAAATGTAGATTGAAGGTTTGGGGTAAACTTCGCGGATTTTTGAAAACCTTTAAAAATTGAAGTTCTAATGATCCAAAAGAATAGTTTGAACCCCTTAACGTCCGCCAAATCCGCCACCGCCGAAACCACCACGGCCTACTTTACTTAAGGATATGTTATATAAGTTACAGAGTAGCCCCGCTTGGTTATGGCTTTGCAGGGTAAAGCAGGGGTTAGACAAAAATAACCCCTCCCCCCCTCCTCCCATTCCAGTTTTATTGGCCCGAGGGGGAGAGGGCCCGAGCTAATAAAACTTGTTATAAAATTATATTTTTAAATTCATATTTATTTTATGCATTACGATACATGAATTTTAGGTATGGCTCAGAATCGGTTCTAATCCAGCGGTTGAGAAGCCATACTGTGATCACTATCTAATATTTTTAAGTATCCGACTGTAGTATGCCACCCCCATGAAATACATATGACCTGTCAATCTTCTGTGATCTGTGTTTGACATACATGAGAAATATGAGAAATAGCCACGAGCCTTATTAATATTCACTCATTTACATTAGAGTTAGGGAATAGATTGACCAATATTAGTTTTTTTGGATCATAGAAAGAAAATGAAGTCGTATTTTCACAATAGTTTTTCTTCTATTTCTAAATCCTGTGGGTTGGGGGGTGGCTCTAACCCTGTTGGGCCAATTTTCTAACCCAGTGGGGCACTCATTAACATTTACCTAACTTAAATTACCTATCAAAAGCTACTGTGAAAATACGACGAAACCCACTACTTCGTTTTCTCTCCATGATCTATTTTTTTAAATATAATTTATAGTTTTAAATGGGCTGTTTATTACACTAGTCCCCAAAGTTTTATATTAATGTTTTCTTATTCGTTGGCTTAAGAACTTTGGGGACTTGCGTAAATTTTGATTGGTTGGCTCATTAAGTTTTGAAACGTTTCAACCACTAATTGGAATCTACAGAAGGGGTTATTTTGTGTATCATCATTGGGGATGTACAACAATTTATATGCCATTGTCTTATCCCTTCAGATACCTGATGATATACAGTAATGACAGTTTTTATTGGTAAATGGAATATTTATGTAATATTGTCAAAAAATAAGAAAATAATCATAATGTCTCATTTCTTCATAAATTTTTTTTCTATTTTTAGTAGCTAAGCCACTCTATAATTCACTTTGTCTGTATTTGAGTCCTTAATTTTCTCGCTAGCTATATAAGATAGTCTGATATTTTATTGATATCTTTTTCTATTTTTTGGTTTTCGCTACTTGAAGTTGAAATTTCTTATTTTTTACATTGCATTGCACATAGGGGCAACAAGGGGATTCAATTCACCACCCCCAAATCAAGTTTTAATCATTCTATGAGTATTATCATACCCAATGTACATCAGGTTTCAAAGGAATCGTAAAAATACGCTTTTTAAGTAAGCTTTCTAATGCCTGAAAGTCAAGAAATGCAAAAATTTTCTTACAGAAAAAGGCATACTTTTTGTGTTTCACCAACAATTTAAAAAGTATTATAAAATCTCTTAGAATTAATGTAATTAGACAAAATAACTTCAGGTGAGTCATGAACTACATGTATTTTGACAATATAAAAGAAAAAACACAAATTAAAGATAATATGATCAAATAAGTCCTAAATAATTCTAGTTGAAGTTAAGATTTTAGTTTTATTTTGTTTGTTTTATAATCAACATTTAAGTAGACAGTAAGCGGAAACATGTTTTCACCGGTTGCCACCGGCTAAAAATACGATATTTGATTACCCAGGGACATATTATAATCGCCTGTACTGGTTTCATTTACCCCCCCGCGCCCCCGTAGGGGTTTTTAGCGCGTTTTCTGAGGGTTGGTGCACGAAAAGTTAGTTAGAAAAATCTTTTAAACGCGCTTTTAAAGTCAAAATGTGAGACATAATACATATAAATATAAGACG